>NC_060262.1:27646933-27946933 GCF_021901455.1 Neodiprion lecontei
TCCGACCACCTTGGGTAATACCTGGAATAGTAATGAATATTTTTAGTATAGGAATACATCAAAAATATTGTGTAAGGATTATTGTAATTATTCGATTAATTAATAATGTAATAAATTGTACAAGATTATTCACAGCTACTGAATATGTGCTTGCACGAAAAATAAATTGAAATAATTTATTGTAAACGTGACAAGTTTGTGATATTTCAGATGAAATATAATTAAAATTGCCATTAAATATTATAAGAATATTAATTGATTAATTAATAATATAATAAATTGTATAAGATTATTCATAGCTACTGAATATGTGCTTGCACGAAAAATGAATTGAAATAATTTATTGTAAACGTGACAAGTTTGTAATATTTCAGATGAAATATAAGTACAATTGCCATCAAATATTATAAAAGTGTTTTACTCACCCAGCACAAATCCTCGTCCTCCTCGTCCTCCTCCTCGTCCACCTCCGACCACCTTCAACCACCTCGAACAACCATCGATAATGGTTGATGGAAGTCGAGAAATTTTATTAGCGGACTGACAGCTACCGAATTTGGGGTTGCGCGAAAAACGAATTGAAATTATTTATTGTAAACATGAACCGGGAACTACGGAGCGCTTATCCTGGAAGTCGAGAAATTTTATTAGCGGACTGACAGCTACCGAATTTGGGGTTGCGCGAAAAACGAATTGAAATTATTTATTGTAAACATGAACCGGGAACTACGGAGCGCTTATCCTGGAAGTCGAGAAATTTTATTAGCGGACTGACAGCTACGGAATTTGGGGTTGCGCGAAAAACGAATTGAAATTATTTATTGTAAACATGAACCGGGAACTACGGAGCGCTTATCCTGGAAGTCGAGAAATTTTATTAGCGGACTGACAGCTACCGAATTTGGGGTTGCGCGAAAAACGAATTGAAATTATTTATTGTAAACATGAACCGGGAACTACGCAGCGCTTATCCTGGAAGTCGAGAAATTTTATTAGCGGACTGACAGCTACCGAATTTGGGGTTGCGCGAAAAACGAATTGAAATTATTTATTGTAAACATGAACCGGGAACTACGGAGCGCTTATCCTGGAAGTCGAGAAATTTTATTAGCGGACTGACAGCTACGGAATTTGGGGTTGCGCGAAAAACGAATTGAAATTATTTATTGTAAACATGAACCGGGAACTACGCAGCGCTTATCCTGGAAGTCGAGAAATTTTATTAGCGGACTGACAGCTACCGAATTTGGGGTTGCGCGAAAAACGAATTGAAATTATTTATTGTAAACATGAACCGGGAACTACGGAGCGCTTATCCTGGAAGTCGAGAAATTTTATTAGCGGACTGACAGCTACGGAATTTGGGGTTGCGCGAAAAACGAATTGAAATTATTTATTGTAAACATGAACCGGGAACTACGGAGCGCTTATCCTGGAAGTCGAGATATTTTATTAGCGGACTGACAGCTACGGAATTTGGGGTTGCGCGAAAAACGAATTGAAATTATTTATTGTAAACATGAACCGGGAACTACGGAGCGCTTATCCTGGAAGTCGAGAAATTTTATTAGCGGACTGACAGCTACCGAATTTGGGGTTGCGCGAAAAACGAATTGAAATTATTTATTGTAAACATGAACCGGGAACTACGCAGCGCTTATCCTGGAAGTCGAGAAATTTTATTAGCGGACTGACAGCTACCGAATTTGGGGTTGCGCGAAAAACGAATTGAAATTATTTATTGTAAACATGAACCGGGAACTACGCAGCGCTTATCCTGGAAGTCGAGAAATTTTATTAGCGGACTGACAGCTACCGAATTTGGGGTTGCGCGAAAAACGAATTGAAATTATTTATTGTAAACATGAACCGGGAACTACGGAGCGCTTATCCTGGAAGTCGAGAAATTTTATTAGCGGACTGACAGCTACGGAATTTGGGGTTGCGCGAAAAACGAATTGAAATTATTTATTGTAAACATGAACCGGGAACTACGGAGCGCTTATCCTGGAAGTCGAGAAATTTTATTAGCGGACTGACAGCTACGGAATTTGGGGTTGCGCGAAAAACGAATTGAAATTATTTATTGTAAACATGAACCGGGAACTACGGAGCGCTTATCCTGGAAGTCGAGAAATTTTATTAGCGGACTGACAGCTACCGAATTTGGGGTTGCGCGAAAAACGAATTGAAATTATTTATTGTAAACATGAACCGGGAACTACGCAGCGCTTATCCTGGAAGTCGAGAAATTTTATTAGCGGACTGACAGCTACCGAATTTGGGGTTGCGCGAAAAACGAATTGAAATTATTTATTGTAAACATGAACCGGGAACTACGGAGCGCTTATCCTGGAAGTCGAGAAATTTTATTAGCGGACTGACAGCTACGGAATTTGGGGTTGCGCGAAAAACGAATTGAAATTATTTATTGTAAACATGAACCGGGAACTACGGAGCGCTTATCCTGGAAGTCGAGAAATTTTATTAGCGGACTGACAGCTACCGAATTTGGGGTTGCGCGAAAAACGAATTGAAATTATTTATTGTAAACATGAACCGGGAACTACGGAGCGCTTATCCTGGAAGTCGAGAAATTTTATTAGCGGACTGACAGCTACCGAATTTGGGGTTGCGCGAAAAACGAATTGAAATTATTTATTGTAAACATGAACCGGGAACTACGGAGCGCTTATCCTGGAAGTCGAGAAATTTTATTAGCGGACTGACAGCTACCGAATTTGGGGTTGCGCGAAAAACGAATTGAAATTATTTATTGTAAACATGAACCGGGAACTACGGAGCGCTTATCCTGGAAGTCGAGAAATTTTATTAGCGGACTGACAGCTACCGAATTTGGGGTTGCGCGAAAAACGAATTGAAATTATTTATTGTAAACATGAACCGGGAACTACGCAGCGCTTATCCTGGAAGTCGAGAAATTTTATTAGCGGACTGACAGCTACCGAATTTGGGGTTGCGCGAAAAACGAATTGAAATTATTTATTGTAAACATGAACCGGGAACTACGGAGCGCTTATCCTGGAAGTCGAGAAATTTTATTAGCGGACTGACAGCTACGGAATTTGGGGTTGCGCGAAAAACGAATTGAAATTATTTATTGTAAACATGAACCGGGAACTACGGAGCGCTTATCCTGGAAGTCGAGAAATTTTATTAGCGGACTGACAGCTACCGAATTTGGGGTTGCGCGAAAAACGAATTGAAATTATTTATTGTAAACATGAACCGGGAACTACGGAGCGCTTATCCTGGAAGTCGAGAAATTTTATTAGCGGACTGACAGCTACCGAATTTGGGGTTGCGCGAAAAACGAATTGAAATTATTTATTGTAAACATGAACCGGGAACTACGGAGCGCTTATCCTGGAAGTCGAGAAATTTTATTAGCGGACTGACAGCTACGGAATTTGGGGTTGCGCGAAAAACGAATTGAAATTATTTATTGTAAACATGAACCGGGAACTACAGAGCGCTTATCCTGGAAGTCGAGAAATTTTATTAGCGGACTGACAGCTACCGAATTTGGGGTTGCGCGAAAAACGAATTGAAATTATTTATTGTAAACATGAACCGGGAACTACGCAGCGCTTATCCTGGAAGTCGAGAAATTTTATTAGCGGACTGACAGCTACCGAATTTGGGGTTGCGCGAAAAACGAATTGAAATTATTTATTGTAAACATGAACCGGGAACTACGGAGCGCTTATCCTGGAAGTCGAGAAATTTTATTAGCGGACTGACAGCTACGGAATTTGGGGTTGCGCGAAAAACGAATTGAAATTATTTATTGTAAACATGAACCGGGAACTACGGAGCGCTTATCCTGGAAGTCGAGAAATTTTATTAGCGGACTGACAGCTACGGAATTTGGGGTTGCGCGAAAAACGAATTGAAATTATTTATTGTAAACATGAACCGGGAACTACGGAGCGCTTATCCTGGAAGTCGAGAAATTTCATTAGCGGACTGACAGCTACGGAATTTGGGGTTGCGCGAAAAACGAATTGAAATTATTTATTGTAAACATGAACCGGGAACTACGGAGCGCTTATCCTGGAAGTCGAGAAATTTTATTAGCGGACTGACAGCTACCGAATTTGGGGTTGCGCGAAAAACGAATTGAAATTATTTATTGTAAACATGAACCGGGAACTACGGAGCGCTTATCCTGGAAGTCGAGTTTCACCGCGTAGCTGACCCGAAGCGCGGGATCCGGGAGGTTGAGAACCCGGTACTCGAAATACGTAGCGGACCCGAAGCGCGGGATCCGAGAGGTTGAGAACCCGGTACTCGAAATTTGCGGAGCGCGACTCTCATCCGTCCGCTCTACTGCGCGGTTGTTTCCAGACTGAGGAATTCGGCTAGCTGATTTTGAATTGGTGACGTAACTTTCTGAACATCCGACATCCAAACTTTGGTTTCGACCTTTAATACTATGTATGATGATGTATGATGTACGTTGTATGATGTACGATGTATGATGTATGATGTATGATGTATGATGATATGATATGACGTATAATGATTTCAGTTCTCACATTCCAGACAAGAAATACGCACTTTATCTTTCCTGCCAATTGCAGACTGAAGCGGCTTGGCCCTTCGATCGCCAGGCGTGGACCAAAGATTCATTCTTCAGTTAACGAGTCAGCTAACGAGTCGAAATGTTCTTTGCTCTGAAAATCACGAAAGAAATTCAACTTAACCACGTTGGACTTCTGACGGAAATTTCAACGATTTAAAAAAATGCTGGACTCAATTCTTTGATGCACTGTTCCGACGTAATTTTGCGAGAGAAATTGATTGGGCGCAGTCCCAATGCGCTGCGATCAACGCATCGAAAGTTACAGCCAAAAAACGAGAACCTGAGTTTTCGACATTTTTCAGCAGGTGCTTTTTTGCTCGCCATTTCTCTCCTCTTGGTCCCACGCTCTTTTTGCTGCGTTTTCTGAGTTCCTGAGGGTCCAATCAGTCAGGTAAGGGTCATTCAAATCGAATCTGAGACCAAAAATTTTTGGCTCCAAAAATGAAGAAAAAGTAAGGCTAACCCCTTTGCATTTTTGGCAAAAATTATCGCAATTTCAAAAAGTGCTGGAATAAATTCTCTTACGCGCTATTCCGACGTAATTTTGCGAGAGAAATCGATTAGGCGCAGTTCCAATACGCTGCGATCAACGCATCTGAAGTTACAGCCAAAAAACGAGAACCTGAGTTTTCGACATTTTTCAGCTGGTGCTTTTTTGCTCACCATTTCTCTCCTCTTGGTCCCACGCTCTTTTTGCTGCGTTTAGATATATTCTTCAGTGAACGGGTCGGCTAATAACGCTGCCGTTCTGCGACAGTTGGATGATGAAAAATTTCGCTCGTATTTTTCAAATGTGTGTTAAAATACACTTTAAGTGTTAAGAAGCGTCGTTCTTTCTCTCCTTATCACCTTTCTAGGTCTTTAAATCACTACGCAGCGTTAAATACTGACTCATATACGAAGCATCCATTTCGTCTCGTTCAAAATTAGCGCATCCGTGATGTATTACAGTTACTCTGAATTTTTTTCCATCCGAATACTTTTCGATAAACAATTCTGCTCCTCCACCCAACGCAGATACTTCACTTGCGACCAGCTAAAACAACGTTTCGATTCTATGCCTATGAAAAGTCAACATCGAGAGAGCAAATGAAAAGTTGTTGGAATAATTATGAATACTAATGTTATGGAATACATCGAGCGCGCGTCGAATAGAATCCCATTTCGAAATGAATAATTCTTCTCTTTTCATATCATAGCTAAACTAGTAATATAGGTAAATAGGATGGTTGGAGGTGTTCGAAAATGGTAGGACATTTCAAAAGTTAAAGTCGACGATGATCCGGTGCATCAATTTAATCGTTACAGATTTTCTTTTTCCATGAGGCATAGAGTATTCAACAACGATAATGCAGTCCTTAAAATTCATCATTCATCTCTGTCTGGAAAGCTAATTCGCAAGGCGTGGTATTCTATTCTATTTGCATTATTAGAAAAATACCCGTACTCTACATACACTGTTTCTAATCTTTTGCTACATTTGGTTTAATCCCCATGCTTCCACAGCACGAATAGTCGGAAATGTTTTTGATTATCCATAATAAAATAAAAGAAGTAACAAAGCTTAAATTTATTGTTAAAGCTCTAATGAATACATCAAACTGCGGTCGAATCAATTCATTTATTATTTGCACATGACCCCTGTATATTTGATAAATTATTCCTAAATACATTGAAACATACGTATTTATAATGAAATATCATGCAATGGGCTGTGTAAACTATAAACTATAATTTCTATCGAATAGCTGCTTTTATGTCAACAGGGCTTTGAGACTCAGTTCCGTTCGTCCTCCTCCTCGTTTACCTCCGAACACCTCCAACCACCGCCAACCACCTCCAACAACCACCGATAACCACATCGGGTTGTACCTGGAATAGCAATAAATATTCTCAGTATAAGAACACATCAAAATTACTGTGTGAGGATTTATATAATTAATCAATAAATTAATCAAATAATCAATTTTATTAGTGCATTTATAGCTACTGAATTTGTGCTTACACGAAACATTAATTGACATAATTTATTGTAAACATGACAAATTTAAAAAATTTTAGGTAAAATATAATCAACATTGCCACCAAATATTTTAAAAATGTTATACTCACCATACACAAATCCTCGTCCTTCTCCTTGTCCCACTCCTTATCCTGCTCGATCAGCCGCAACCACCTCTAACCACCTCCGACCACCTCCAATGACCACCGCTAACCACCTCGGGTTATGTCTTGAATACAAATAAATATTTTTAGTATTAGAACACGTCAAAAATATTGTGTAAGGATTAATATCATTTTTTTATCGACAGATTTCACCAAGAAGATTATGAGAAAATTATAAAAAGTAATAGAACTTTTATTAGCGCATTAAAAGCTACCGAATTTGTGCTTGCGCGAAAAAGGAAGTGAAATAATTTATTGTAAACATGACAAGTTTAAAAAATTTCAAATAAAACGTAACTACAATCGCCATTAAATTTTATAAAAGTGTTTTCCTCACCGTGCAGAAATCCTCGTTCTCCTCGTCTTCCTCGTCCTCGTCCTGGTCCACCTCGATCACCTCCAACCACCGCCAACCACCTCGGGTTATACTTTGAAGACTAATAAATATTCTCAGTATTAGCACACGTCAAAAATATTGTGTAAGGATTAATATAATTTATTTATCGACACATTTTACCAAGAAGTTTATGAGAAAATTATAAGAATTTATAGAAATTTCATTAGCGCATTGATAGCTACTGAATTTGTGCTTCTGCGAAAACTGAATTGAAATAATTCATTGTGAACATGACAAGTTTAATCAGAACTACGAAAAATTAGTCCTGAAGGTCAAAAGTCAACAGGTCAAAACTATTGGTTTGGCTTCAAAGTTAGGGCTTTCACACCATCGTAAAATTGGGATCGCTTCCAAACCTATAACGACAAAGGTTATTGAAAATGTGAGACGCAGTTTATCATAAGCGCAATTATTTATTCAGTGGAGGCTATAACGATTGACAACTTGCGTGATTATGTGTAAGTGCTTAAATAGATATGAATTGAAGTTGAAGATTATGTTTCTAATAAGTTTAAGGATGCCGTTATCACAATGAATGAAGTCTGATACTATTCTTTTTTCTACAAATTTCTGCTATTCCACAGGGTAAGAGCCATTCGGCGAAAAGCTTGCACCATAGCCAAGCCATTGATTTTAAACCATAAGGATTTGAAAAAAACTGAGATCTCTTACAAGCCCTCATCGTGCACCTCATGTCAAAGCAATTCCTTGTCGTCGATAAAGAATTATTTCTATCTACAACCTAACTGTTCGCAAAATGAATCCTGTACACGTTGAATTGTGAACTTGTTCTTACGGATCCTCGGATGTTCTACATGCCTTTTTTGAATTCCAGATGATCTGCAATTAGTAGGAAGAGGCTCCAGCGAGTAGATTCTGAAACAGAAAGTTTTTACTCTTCAAAAAAACGCTAGAAACGAAGGTTAACTCGTTTGAATATTTTTTCGATTTCATATCCGATAATACCCATATTTTACAAAATCTATATAACTTTATCTTACACCGTACAACGTAATTTACGATACTCAAGTGAACAAGATGTGTGTTGTGCGAAGCTGTTGGTACAACTCGCGTGTGAAATGGAATAAGATTCACGATTACAGACAAGCCTCTTGCATGCGACAGTTGCGTGAGTCAAAATGCACAATCGTTTAAATTCCCACATCACCGACGTATAGTTAAAAATGAAAACCATTCGTAAATCATAAGGTATCTCATTTGTTGCAGAGGGATGGCGAGATTCAGTGCTGGGGGCTCCGCGTCGACTTCTTGTGTCTCTTGGCAGCTTTTCAAGAACCGCGTCACCAAGCCCAGCGGTAAGAAATTTGCCCGTATAATAATTATTCATGAAAAGAAGATTGAATAAATTTTAGCGTATGAAAACGATCCGCGACATGCTCTGAATGGGCTTTGGGGTACAGGAGAATGGAAAAGGTGCAGGCTACAAGACGCTAAGTTGTCAGGGAAACAAGAAATTCAATACTGCACCGATGCCAGTTCAACTCCATAAAACCTTCCCATACCCCTCTAAATCTTGGCCACACTATGGCCAACATCTTCAGTTACTTCATACCCACACCGAGCGCATTTCTACGTGCACATACGTCTTCGCAGATACTTTGAAGGAAATTTCATTATAACCGTCTGAAATTCGCACCCCGACGTTATTCGAGTCATGTGTGTGGGGGGAAGGCTCAGCGGGAGTTCAGGAAGGTCTGAGGGGTCAGAGGGTTCTATCGAAACTCGCGAGGCTCTGGGATCTTTGGGGGCTCCAAAGTTTCGCGTTGGCAAAGCTAAAGCCAGCGTTAAGGCGAACCAACTCTGGTTTCGAACGAAGGCGGTTTATATCGCTCGAGTTTGATACATCGACGGGGAATTTTGTTCCTTTTATTTTTTTCCTGCTTGCTCAACTGCTTCTAGAAAGATTGTTCACCTGCTTCTCGACTCATAATTTATGAGAAGCAAAAGTTGTGGCGGACAAAAAATAACTTTCAAGAATATGAATAATTTAGACTGGGAAGAAATTTGATATGGGGGTTCTTGATGGCACCCCGAATGTACGTCGTTTCCATATTCAACCCTCGAGCCAAACTATCTTAGATCTGACATTTCTAAATATCTTCATGCCCAAGGGCAAGAGACCCTTTTTCGTGCATTTGCATGTACATCAGGGCCAGTTCTGCCCCAGGGGACTCTGCGAAGGGGAGACCCATTTAGCTATCATAAATTCGGTCTGAAAATAAAAAAAAAAATAAAATAAAATAAAAAAAAAAACACGAATAGGTTAGCTTGGGTTATAGCCAGAGTTGTAAAACTTCATATCTTGCATCTAGGTAAAAGCATAGGTGATTGAGATGTGTCTATGTACAAGTGTTCGGGTACTTTATACACACTGAGAGTGGTATAAATAAAACGCGAATACGGATGAATAACGAATAAAAACAATGAGATTCCAAATAAAATGTTGCGAATTAACGTTAACTGAACAAATTTTGGTAATCATTTGCACCAATGTTGATGCTTCAAAAATTGACTGGCCGTGGTACCGTAAAACCCAAACTATATATGTACATAGGGTACAGTTTCTCTCAAATCGTACCTACTTACCGGTAAAGGCGCTTATTGTTAAAATGTGCCTAGTTGTACAAAAAAGTTACTGTACAACTCTGGTTTCAGCATAACCGACTACTCACCGCGTCTCTATTTTCCCCAACTAGAGGGACAACTTATGCAGTGCCCGATGTAACTGCCATAGCAATAAACTGAAACTGAAACTGCAACTCAAAGCCAACTTGAGCCAAAGCTTATCTGATTATAAGACTGACAGTTCTGCTAAAAGTTATTTGAAAAAGTATTATTTCCAAGAGATGGTAGGCATTGTCTTGTATGGGCATTAGGCACGGTTTGACGAGCAACGCGTTCACTTGTTCTAACCGAACGCCTCGAGGGTGTTCCCCCCTTGTTCGGACACCCATCGGGATAACTTAATCTAATCCAGCCTAATCTCACTCGAGTTCGCGGTCCAGAAAAGGGCGTTCGGTCTGCGATGCGTTGTTTTATAAACCCGTTCGACGGATGGTCTAGCAGCGTCATGATTCGACCATAAATAAGGCAATATCTCGACTTCTGATAGCGGCTAATTTATTTATGAAACGAAGGGTCGGTCGCGGCGTGAGTCACGTGCCATCTGCCGCTCTGCGTTCATTATGATACATGATTTGCTATCACAACACAGCGGGTCGGTTGGTACCGTATAGTCTCTACAGCCATTCCGAGTAATGACTGATGCTTTTTCTAAGTTACAACCCTCAGCTCATTAATTGCCTTATTGCGTGTTCGTTTACTCGAAAACTGATTGCGACAGAATAATGTTAAGTGTGACAGAAAATTGTCGAATCTTTTGACTGGATTAACCAGTACTGGGCAGTCGCTATTGCTTGTTAGGAACCCGTTGATAAATGTTGAAGGTCTGATGTCGAATGAACGCTTGGTAATGCTTTATACCGATGTGAAAATTTTCAGCAGTGTTTAGTCGTTCTAATCGTTGCAAATGGCATTTTTTCATACAAGAAAATTAAAACTCTATGAAAATTAGACACGGTGGGCTGGACACGTGGGTATTTTCCCTTAGACTGTAACCTAATCACTAAATGGACCAGGGTTCAAATGGTTGTGGCAACTGACATATCCATACATTTGCAAAAGCGCGCGGCGCGCTTTGAAGTTACCCGTTGGTTCATCTCTTAGTGATATTTACCGAAGGGCGATGGGCGCGTGCAGAGCCTTGGATTACGTATAACGTTCAGGCACCGCGTGTGCAATTACAGAGAGACATGAGGGGAGTCGGTACGTTCACTGTATCGGTTGACTTATTGGTTGGGTTAGGGTGAACGCGAGTTCATCGATGAAAATACATTTTTCGCTTGTTCACACAGGCGTTGGCTTTGGGAAATCCTCAGCAAAAATTCAGACTCTGCGGCGTGCAGCATGGGGAGAGAATTTCTGTAAGATTGTTCAAGATCGTCTTCGTGAGTCAGAAACCTGGGATCCAGAATTCATGCACGAGAGGGTTCAGAGCCAGATCGAAACCGATTGTTAATGGTCGGTTAAATTCATCCCGCCCCTCGACCTCTTTTTCCTTAGCACGCACGTATTTCCCCCAGCATAATACGGAGGCCTCCGACACTTCCACATTCACACGTACAATGTACGTCAATGTACACATGTGAAGCGCGTGAGGAATCCCCGGAGAATAAAACGGAAGTGCAAGAAGTTGGGCAGTTGATTAGAGTTGCAGGTCACGCAACGGCCGATATTGATCACGAGAAATTTTGTCTAGATAGATCTGAAGCTCCGGATAAAACGAAGCAACTGTATTTGGTGGTTCCGCAGCGATATATCCTCCGACCTTCCGCCGGTTTAACATTTTCCTCTTTCTGAAATGAATTTAATCTGACATCTGACATGATACAAAATTAACGTACACGTCCGACTAACTTCATTACTCACTGCTCTCTGCAATGCTCTCAGTCTCAAATGTCAAATAAAAGTGTAAGAATATTGGATAGAATTTCTTTTTTGCGTTATACAGTTGAATATTCGTAATTTTCAACTACGCAACATTTCCGCTATTATTTTGTTGGACGAACTCGTACTATCGTCGACACTACCCAATTCCTCAAGCAACAAGTTAAGTGAAAACTACGTTGGTACGTGAACCTAAACAAACCAGGAACGTGTAATAATTCTTCTTGATGGTATATGAAATTCCATCTCCTCGGCAAAAGTTGTAAAGAACAAAGAGAAAGTTTCTGGTATAAGGTACCATCTGTATTCGTACAATTTTCAAAGGAGAGGAAGAGATGATAAAAAGATATCAGGATAGCCTTGAAAATCCATTGCGTATTGATCAGCTAATTGTTACCAAAAGGGTATAATTTCCGATCGAATTGTGGATATCTAGCAATGACATTTATAAAAGGTTGACCCTTATTACCAAGCAGGAAATCTCTATTGTTTCATATGTGCCCGGAAAACATTGAGTTGCCTTTACAGTGCTAAAATGAAAAGCAAGTTTACGCAAAGCATTGTTAGGTAAAATCGCCAGATAATAAACGCCAATCAGGAAATGATCGCAAGTTTGAAATATTAATATGTTGTAACGTTCAACTTACTGTACATTCATTCACAGTACTGTACGACGTCCGCTTTAATTGAACATTTATGAAGACTCAGACTTGCGTATGCCGGACCGGGGGGAAATCATTTCTAAAAACAGGAGACTTGTGAGAGATGAGCGTTACCAGACGAACGATTCAGTTACCAGTCATAAAAGTGGAAGTTGAAGAATATACAAAATGAGAATATTTTTGGGCAGTATTATCTTTGCATAAGTATACAAATGTATCTGTTGAACCATCCGGTTCGGTTTACACCATTAGTAATCCGGCACCGAAACAGAAAGGAATCACTTTGTTTTCGTATCAGATTTCTATCCATTAACTTTTATTTCGTAACCTATACCATCTTTGTCGTACACTAAATATTCAGCGAAACCTGCTGCTTCTGTAAAAATTAACTTTCATGTCAGTTTCCCACTTTGTAAATGTCATGTAATACGAATTAGATGCGATTTCAAGGGGTCACGAATTATCATCATTGCACACGTGATATGTATTATCTCCCCCCGAGATGTTCCCTGTGTTATGTGAAAAGCGGACACGACGAAATGACATTTTCAGAAGTCAAGTACTCGAACGTTGGTTGAACTTCAAGTATCACCGCAGAATCTCTCGAACCCATGGTCGAGGAGTTTAAAGGGGAAGATTCAGGATGCAAAGTGATTTCTCCCAGTCGACTTGAACTCAATTTGAGCACGAGCAGAGCAGCTCGACCGTCCAAAAAACGTTGGATTGAAAATGGAAAAATCTGTTATCCGAAATCATTTATTTAAGCCTAAGACTCAAGTTCTCTACGAACCGCAAGTTTACGCATCAAAATTTTAACCGTGAGTTCAGTTGACTCTCGAAATTAATTTTCTGTCATAAGTTGTTGATAAATTTTTTCTCCCGGAAGCTTCGACGCGACTAAGAGGGCAGCTTTTTTACACATCAAAAAAGAGCCTCGCCTCCAACATCAGCGGCCGGTAACAACGTCAAAGCTTTGCACCATCGATAGCGAATGATCCGGTGGTACAAAGAGGAGTTAGTTAACGTCAAAAAGTTGGAGTACGCGGACTTGAATAAATTGGCACACGGCCGGGTCAAGTTCTGGGTCGACTCATTAGGAACACGAGAAGGTGGTACGCCCGGGATGGATCGGCGCCCTCGCGAACCCGTGAACCCGGCCGCGAGTCCTGCTGCACCCCCTAGGCTCTCCAATTACGTTTGGCTGGTGCGGAGAAGCGGAGGCGCACCCTCCCTCAATCCTCCTCACCCTCCAGCGTCGATTCTCGCCCGCTCACCCGGGCCTTCCGATGTTTGCACAAAGAGTTAGCACGCTCCTGGGTTCCCAAACACAACCATAATTGCTTCGCTCCGCTGCACGTTACTAATGCACCCGACCGAGTTCGTTTGTCCGCCAGCGTCTCTTGCCGTTAGTTTATTTAGTTTACTCTCGTTTTCGCGTCCCGCTAGACGGCCTATCGTTCACCGCGTTTCGAAGAACTTTTCTTTGTTTCAAGCCGGACAAGAAACGCCGTTCGTGAAACTAAAATCTGAAAGGAAAATAATCCCGAAGAGCGAGGGTTGACGGTTCACTGTCACTTGTCAAACGGCGCAGGTAGAAATGCCGGGAGTATAGAATACAGGGTGGAAATCTCTGTAGGTTTTGCAAGTGTAAACGTAGTTTGATCACTCCACCTGGCGGCCGCAATTGCTTCGGGCTTTACGGCGAACTTTGTACTCTGGAAAATTAAGTTCTCCGCGCTTTTTGCAATTACCAGGAAATACCTTTCCCAGACTACCGAGAAGATTGTCGTCTCCGTACTCGAGCGTTTCGAGAGAAACATCGTGCACCACGACACTCGCCCCGAGAGTTTGCTCTCTGACAATGAGTCCCATAAATCTCACGATGGTACCCGTATCTTTGGCGTACAAGGAAACATCCTTCCGGTTTTCGTATCACTTTGTTGGAAAACGCGATTTGAAACTCCGATTTTGACTCGAGTATATCTGGTACAGTAGCTCATGGGAAATTAGGTGCAATTTCATAGTGACTGGTATCCAAGTTTCATGGTGTAGAATTTTAGAATCGTTGTAAATAAAATTTGAGTCAATACGAATTACTGAAAAGATAAACCAGCATTAACCCTTAATGCGTATACTGTAAGAAAAATGTGGTGCGTACTTCCGCAGACCATGTTATGATGTCAATCTGACACCACCTGATGTCGAATTACAGATCTTACCGGAATAACTCACACCAGTCAATCTTGGACAATTTTACCACCACCATTTTTCCAAGTGTGCCGATCTAGGAAATAAACAGGAATTTACGGACTATTGGAAAAGATAGATTTTCCATCTACGCCACAGTGACAGAGATGATGAATCTGCTTCCATCCCCATCCGTATATTTTTCGTTCACTTTATCCCATTGCCCGACACCTTGCTCGACAGAGACTCCCACCAGACCGCAGCGGTATGCAAACATTATAAGGGTGTGCAGACGGGGTTGGTGAAGACACGTTTGTAGATGGGGAATAGAGGGCTGAAGCTGGCAACGCTGGCGAGGCTAGCAGCGCCATCGAGAGGGTGGGCGGCTTGGAGTGTTACTAATTGGAGGGGTGCCGAGGGACAACCTTGTTATCTCTTAATTGCTACAAGCCCCGTATACTGTTTTGCATTGATAAGAACGATGCCGGTGTTCGTAAGCTTGCCTTATCTCTTATTGCGGTGGTCTGCAATCGCGTCGTCGGGGTGACATCTATTGCACAAAAATAAGTCCCGTTGTTTTCCCTGACCCATCCGTTCCACCGGGCAAGTGCCTACCCGTGCAGGATAACATTCACGGCCCCTCCTTGAATGGCACCAGCGTAGACCAATAGCTCGTTTTTTCCCGACCAGGGGGTCGAAATGCCGCGTTCGGTGTTTATTTACCGTGTTTGTTTCACGTCCCCGGTGCCCGTACAGATGTTGTTTGAATTCATATTCCGAATGCATCGGTGGCTTTCGTCAAAGGCCCTCGTTTGCTTCATTCAATAATAATTAATTCGACGTCCGTCAACTACATTCGGAATTACCGAATTCGAAGTAATTGCCCTCGACGACTGTGTGATTCCAAATGCGAAACGACTGCTCCATCGAAGCCCGACTAATTAGAAGAGGATGTCTTTTTTTCTCTCACTTTTGAATACAGCGAATTACACTTCATCTTTCTCCATTGTCCCATGCGCCATATCTATACACAGCTTCCGGCAGAAGATTTTGCAAAGTTTCATCAGGAGTGTATTTGACACGCAAAGCACAACAGAAACGTAATAAAATTTGTTTTTTGAAAAAGGAAGTGCAAGTCGTTCCTTTCGTGGTATACCGAAAGATACTTGCAATAGAAAACTCGAAATAACATTCTGCATTTCAAATGTATATGATTAAAATGAAACCACTTCCAATGTTCCTCGATTCTCGTATCTGGACGCGGTTCGATTCGCAAGTGGTACGAAAAGGAGATCTGGAAGTGCATTAGTGAACTCGAAAACTACCTTTCGGAGCAACGATACAACCGTTAAAAGACTAAATCTCCTGCAGTGCTCGTCCTTCAGCCATCGCAACCCCCGTGCACGTTGCGGATACAGGCTGACATATACGCGTGCAAGTGTCGTGTCGATGTAAATCCACTGACGGAATGGATATAGGCTGGGCGTGCGAGAGGTCGTTAGCAAGTTTCGAGCGGTGCATAGCAATGAGCTCGAAACCTCTTGGGAACAGGGACACCCGGTAGGTTACTACGGATGTATGTATACCTATACCTGCACGTTACAGGGCGCAACAACGACAGGCCATGCCAAAAGAAATCGGAATGAAATCCACAATGCCGTCAGCTGACTCATGGCGGAAAAATCGAGATCACGGATTCGAATTGCGAGTTGAATTCGAATCGGGCGTAATCGGATTCTCAATTTCGGTTCAGCTTGGGAGTGAAAATGAATATAAACGAGAATTTATGAACATGCTTTCATCGCAAAATGTCATAACGCTCTGCGGACAATGAGCTTAGCAAGTAAACTTGTAATTAAAATTTTGTTTTTTTCACGTAATGTGAATCAATGGAATATTAGAACGAAAGAATAACTGTTCCGTTACACGTTGACGAACACTCGGTGACTTCGCCCTTGTAGGACGTCCCTGTTGGTCTTGTTAGGTTGTCAGAGGGGGTTCTGATCAACCAAGCGCACCAACCCTCTCGGACACGCTTCGTTTCTCAATTGATTCTTTATTTTACAATTGACAGAGCCGGCTAAGGGCCAAGCTATAAAGAACGTTCACGAATATCGATTTCTTTCAAAACTGAATTTGAAATACGTAGAAAAAGCAGGAGCATTCTCCAAATCGTTTTTCACTTTTTTCGCCTAATTTTCTCTTCGAAACAGCAAAGTTCGTCAGGTTTTAAAAATTCTGTTCTATTTCTGCCTTCAGGTAAACCCAAGCAAACTCGAAACTTTCAAAAAATGCGTACAGTCTCGGTTGTGCAAATGTCAGTGCTCCCAATTACCGCACTTTCACTATCTACAGGATTCCCATTTCGCCAGTAGTTGGCGTGTAGAAGTTAACAGGTTTACCGTCACTAGCCTTTGAAGTCTCGTCTGAATATCCGGTTCATGCTCGAATAGGAAATTCCTGTCAGACCGAAGACGGAAATGGTTCTTTCTTCAGAGAATCGCTCTGATACCGCAGTAACTGGAAGACTTGAATAATTCAAGGACCCGGATAGACTCGTTACACGTTATACCTTCCCATACTCGAATGAAATGTGCATACACTCGTAATTCCATGCACATAATATAACTTGTTGCAGAAGGAAGATCTACCAAAGCTCCCGGTACCGGACCTCGAATCTACTATGCAAAAATACCTCGCCCAGGTCGAAGTGATCGCCCCGAAGTGTTGGGAGAAGACCCAATCTATAGTGAAAAATTTTTTGGCAGGACCTGGTCGCAAGCTTCAGCAACGCCTGTTGGATCGTAGAGAGCAGACGATAAATTGGGTGAGTTTGAAACTACGTTACAGATACATTTTCATACCGCCGAACGGCTTGAATACATACATAATTCGTTCGTTCATGAATCCCCGTAACGTTGAATTCAAGTTACCATTGAACGATATTCCATGGTTCCTTAAAAGATCACATGCTTAATTCCCGAATTAATTTTAACTCTTTCTAGTGGAGGTTCCGAGCTTTATAATAGATCCTCAGGGCTGTTCATCTCTGTGATGAGTCTTGTTGTTGGAATTTGAAAGATGCTACTACCGGTGATTTTGAATTTGAAGTATGTCGAAAGTGATAATTTTCTAAACGTGAGCGTCACTGCTTGTGACGTATCTCGCTGCTAAGAGAGAAAAGATTAAATATTCAGGAAGAATTGAGATGGAACGGAATGAAAGAAAAAAATACGAGCTATGACTAAGTGGCACAACAGCATTTTCGTTTCAGCCGTTCCCAAGAGATTCTCCCGCCAGCCTCATCCACCTTGTCCTCCTGCCTCTTGCCTCCTGCCCCATGGCTGACTCCGGGACCCCCTCGCTCCCTCGGGATCTATGCTATGCATAGGGCACTATACGCCGTACGTCTCATCCCGTAAACCTCCGTTGAAGACATAAATAAATAAATAAATGGATTTAGTACGTGCACCGAGCGTTTCCCATTCGTCGAACAAAGCGAGCTTGGAAAATAGGCGCGGTCTGAACTTTGATCCTTGGTAGGAAGCAGTCGCCGCATCAGAGATTACACGAGTAACGCGATTTCCTCAAAATTAGCAGAGTTTAATTGGACAGTTCACTCGCTTTGGAGGTAAGGTTGACGAAGTCGACCGGAAACATCCCTCAAATTTTACATCAACCGCATAACGCCGGCCTAGAGAACCTCTAAATACGTTACGTCCTGAGCTTTATCTTTAAGTTGAGAAACTTTCCGTATTCACCGGGTATTTCTCTTTTTTGTTTTTTTGTTCTTGTTTTTTTTTTCTTGTTCAGCACTCGTAAAAATAGCTGTCGGTACAGGACTGAGGAATAGCAGAAAATAAAATTGCAAGCGATTCAAGAAGTGTCAAGAGGGAAGGAAATATATTTTACGAAGATTGGCCCTGCCTTTGTGCCTCCGCTCAGTGAATTGCGGGGGCCGAATAGTCTGTCTGCCCGTGAAGCGAAGAGGCGAAAAAGTATTTCGATTTCCCGAGATCGAGGCGACAACCCGGACAACATCAACTCCAAGTTTACACGTAGTTACACATGTATTGAACGAGTGTTGCAACGGAACGAAAATTTTTTATGTACTTTTCATCAAGTGGCTTTTCCCGCGAATATCGCCCGTTTGAAAATTTGGGGTGATCTCTTTTCGATCCGTTAAGTAGGTATAAAACGCTCGAAGCGATCAGGAAAACAGGGGTTTGAGGAGAGTATTTTTAGCTTATCTCGCGTTTTCGTATTTTAAATTTCGATCGCAAGTTTTAATTGCATTTCAAACGCAGAGGAAACCTTGAACAAAGTACGAATGAGATCAGAGCTGAATAATAGAGGCTTCAATGATATTTCCCACAGCGCCGCAGGGCACCGCAAAATTAACTTACCACCCAGCGGTGCGTATATCAGCCTTGTACAAAAAGAGCGCCTACCCAGCAGACTATATTAAACATCTCAACACAGTCGGGTATTTTACTTTAGCTTTTTACAGCGAACGAAGGAAAAGAGAACATTATTTTTCGATTTAGATGGTTATGCGAACTTGAAATAAAATATTTAAACACGCTATTTCTGAGTTAAAAAATAGCCCCACAAGTTTGCATTAACTTAGATTCGGAGTTTTGGAGTTTTTCTCTTCACACTGTTCGATATTTACGTTTTCAATGAAGAAAAAACAAGGGACAAAAGACGTGACGCTTGTACTTACACTTTGATTACCTGAATAAAATTCTACGTATGTTCAGAATCGTTAATTATAAACACGAGTTTTTGGTAAGGATTTAAAAAAAAAAGTGTTGCTTCGGTATGTATGTTCTTTCATTACAGACATTAATACCGATTACTTTCCTTTGGGGAACACATGTCATTGAAAATATTTAATTATACGTCAACTGAAACCATTCTTGATTACTGATTAAATTACCCAGAATGAATGCCGTGTCAAAATGAAAATTAAACAACAAACAATGCTAGTAGCTACTTTAATGAGGAGATGGCTCATCGCTCGCCAAAATCCGCGGATAACCGTGTAATAAATATTGAACAAAAAGCGAAGTTTCACCTGACACAACCCCCTTAATAAGCTCACGGCCTCCATCGAACTGGATTCCATTGTCTCTCGCTTCAAAGAGAGTTACGTACCTCCTCGTACATTCGCGCTCGCTTATGGTATGTAGTATACGTGCGGATACGTGACAGCGGACACCCCCGTGGTGAAACAGCAGAGGGAGTGAGCCAATAAACCTTTACAGAGCTTACCAGAGGCGGGAGGCTGCAGGCGTTGCGCAAGCATTGTTGTCATTCTTGAAAGCTTCCTTTACTTTTTTGCGAAATAACTCAGCAGCTCGTCCCGGTTGCCGGTCCCGAGGAAAGTGTAGATAAAAATAGCCCGATGCACTTTCCGTTAAATTATTTCAACGAAGTCAGAGCACTCATCTTTTCGGCTTATAAGGAAAGGTCGCGCGTTAGGACGGGTTGTTTTCAATAGAAAATGCTGACAAATTCTTCAGTAAGAATAAAGTGCGAACTTGTTTTCGACATTTTTTTCCTATTCTCTTTTCTTTTGAGCAAAGATTACGTCAAATGTTTTTTGTTGAAATCGGTGTATCCTATCGGGTAACCTCTCCTTGTTAGTCAGTCGCACTGAACCACACATCACTACCACCATGAACCAAGGCCTAACGTGATTCCGGATCGCAAGGCGATCCAATAACGAATTGGAGTCATCCTCGTCGGAGCCGAGGATCGGTCCAAGGCTAGGATCGAAGCGGCAAATCCAATAGAGCCATTCCTCTGGGGATTTACTCCTTGGACTCAAGTTCGTTTGCCGGAGCGATAGGGCCATGGGTAACTCCATAACGCGTTGCCAAACTTTCCTGACGGTTCCCCCGAGGACCCTTTCCCTCCTGTCCCTTTTCTAGCTCCCTTCGCTCCTTCGAGGATGCTCCTGCAAGGAACGCGGGACGGAACCGGAGGTGTCACAAAAGCGCGACGTGGCCTTCTCCTTTTTTAATGAAAACGCAGCCCGTTGACTGTAAACCTGAACCAGGAAGAACGGAACTTTACGGATGCCTGGACTCCTGGTCAGGGAATACATCCGCTTATCTAGTTCGAATCTGATTATGAACGATTCCATCGTTATTCGGCTGTCAATTCAACCTGCTTAAACAGTTACGTATACCACCATTTACGTGCCTACACAGTATTAAGTAACCTCTATTTATTAAGCGGCGAAATTTCCGTTGCGGCAGAGTCTCTACTCAAATAATGTAGTGTTTATACGGTATAAGTAAGTGTACGTACGTACGCATGTATGTAATTTCGCCAAGACGAGCTCCTTGTGTGTGCCTTCGGATGTGTAATAACTGAGGTTCACCTCGGACACTAATCTTGATCTCAAAATACAATTACAAACGCCACCGTACGGTCGTTGAACGTACCATGAATATGAAAAAACGATTGAGTTAGTACGAAAACGAGAAGAAAAATGGATTTTCGAAATAGGTTGTTCAGAATGTGTTATTCGGTATTAAGCTTTGCTTGGCGTTAAATTTATGTCATTCGCAACATTAAGATAGTGGAAATTGACACACTTGCGGTTTAATTCACACCGTATCATCAGTTCCAGCGCTGAAGAATTTTTAAACGGTACTCCAGACCAAAGAAAATGATGGCAAGAGTAGTTGATATCAACGATTTCACCTTCTATAAATGCTCGAAAACTAAGAATTCAGCCGTCTTTTAAACACGTGTTGCCCATGGTTAACTCATAAGGCGTTAATCGATTACAAACCTTGACCGAGAACGCGTGTCTATTCTCTTTGTTTTCATTCCCCCCGCTTTCTTCCAGGTGGAAAGCCATAACTACACGCTTAGCGTCACTATGCAGTGAATCGATACCCTTGTCCGACGTGTGAAAAGAACTTTATTCTATCCTATTTTGCTCGGGCTTTTCTTCAAGAGCTTTCCGCTTTGTTGTCGGAGCAGCTCTTTTTAACGCTGCTATTTCGTTAGACTGGCTCGAATTGCGTACGTGGCGAATGCCCGACGCACAGACCCCTCTTGGCTTCGAAAGGCAGTCAAAGCAATTTTCAGAGAACCGAAGGGCGGCAAAGAAAACTCCGAAACTCAAGGGAAAAAAAAAGAGTGAAGAGAAGCGATAAAGAAAATAATAATAAATTTCGTCTTCCGCTTTGTTTAGCCTGTGTACACCAATACATACATGGAGTATACCAATTATAATTATCAGTCGTATGTTTTTATACGTAGGTTGTGTCTTAATGTCGAACGTTATATTTTGCTATATGAAATACGTGTAACAGAAATCTAGTCAGCTTTATACTTACGATTTCGGCGATCAGCTATTCACACGGACGAAGTTGCATGCGACCGTATTTTACTGTTCCGTAACGAATTTCGATGTATACTCAAATTATAAAAAAGCTTTGGACTTTAAATGGTACCGCATATAAATTTATTAAAAAACGCATTATGCAACCCTTTATGATAGCAGTGAATATTTTGACCCAGTAATTTTGGGGTAAATGGGAACTAGCTAAGGCTGTTTTCGGTGTACGGATCGCTTTATCATTGACTACGATTCGAAAAGAGCGTGAATAATCGATGGAGTATTAGGCATTTGCATTTAGCGAGCAACGATCCAAGCACCAAATACTACAGGGCACATGTTAGAAAAACTCGGCGACACAAGGAGCATACATTGTCAACGAAGTAAACGAAGTTTTACGACCCGGAGAAGAAATTAATCACGCACCGATGAAGAATTCATGCGGATCAAAAATAGAGGGTCATTTGGGGCTAACCTTGGAGCGTGCAAAATGTGGATCCCTCAGCCACGAGACAGTTTACTGATCACAAATTGAAAATAAAAAATAGATTTACATCGTCAAGTAAAGTTCGGATAATTGATACGAGATTTTCAAAACAATCTGCTGGCTGAAGCTAGTCTCGGGTAAAAAAGCAATTGAAGTCTACCGTTGGAATTCGCGACCGAATCAAAAGTTAGGAAAAGAAAAAATCTCCACCAATGAACATGATAAAATAAAACCACCATCCTACTATGTAATACATAATTTGAGCAAATTCAAATGATACAAGATAAAATACAAACAATTTGAGAAAAGTTTCATAAATAGAACGTTCCAAATCCTTAAACTCTGAAGCTTTCGATCCAATTCTAACATTTTTAGATCCATTTTGCTCGCTGACCGAAGCTTTGCAAATGAATGTCGATAGGGAGGTTCTTTCATTCGCGTTCACTATTATTGAGTAAAATAATGTCGATGGAGATTGTTCAACCTACTTTTGTACCTTTCCAGTAACTTTTGATTCGTACACTACCGACTGGCATTGACGCCTGTGTTTTTGTACACAGTGGTCACACTGGATAATTCACGTGAGACCCGCGTATTTTTTATGTATATATTTATTTTATTTTATACGTATATTATACTTCCTACTTTCGTTACGGAGATATCTTGTGACAATATTATGAACACGAAGATAACCAAGAAGACATACCATAGCGTCAAAGTGACAGTAGAATGTGACATGTGATGGAGAATGTCGGATGAAGAAAATCCGTCAAGTCACGCACCGATGACTTTAATCCCAGATCATATCTCACCTCTTCCATCCTGTCTCCTTCAGTTTATACTAAATTTTTTTTCTTTTTTATGCGAGTGCTGCCAAAGGTTCATAATATGTTCTACAAGTACAAGTAACAGTTATTTTTAACTAATCAAACATACCTTGGATTCTCTTTTTTGGTTCAAGGATCAGGCGGTGCAAGTTTACCTTATACTTAGAGAATCTAGCGGGTGCTTGATCAACGCAAAGAGAATGGTAGTAACAATAGTTGAAAAGCGAAACGGACGTTGACCGAGTTGCACTGTACTAAAAAAAAATTATTTTTACCTGTAAAGAAAATAAAAAAGTGAAATTCAAACGAAGAAAGTTCAAATATTTGGTTGTTCTATAGAAAGATTATACCGTTGTTGTAATTTCTTTGAACCAGCACCGTATTGTTTATTGAGTTTTTACGGTTCGGGGCTTTTTCTTCTCGTGAATAAATTTTCTCAGAACTAGCCAACATGAATTTCAGTCAAGAAGGCAGAGCTTTGTTTATTACAATCTGTAATGATTTCGCGATTAGGTAAAGTATTAAGAAAAAAGGATTGTGTGTGTGTGTGCATTTTTAAATGTAAAAATGTGTTCATTAAAAATAAATAAAAATGATAATATCTTCGAGATTGGTTGAGGGATTTTATATGACATGTAATTACCAATATTCGACAACTTCAGGTTTACAATATCGAGGAAAACATTGTGTCAGTAAAAAATCAACACAGCCACTGTTGGACACACTTGTAATAACGTGTTCTTCTCCTCGTTAAGTTTCGGCGCTTGTTGAAAAATCAAATGTAATTTAATGACAAACAAAGTGGAGCTAGAGTAGCTGAAACATAATTTCACTGCCGGCCGAACCTGTAATAACTGTAAAGAATTCAGTGTGTATACATTTGTGCAGGCAAAAGGAAACCGGTAGATAGAAATGGACTTTAGAAAAGCCGTTAAAAAAATAACGAAACGACGCACTGACATCTTTTTCTCGTATTATCTGCACCTCTGCGGTAGTTTCCACCAGGAACAATTTCACGACACGGTATAACCGGGTAGGTATATTGCATACAATAACCGGGGGCTTGCAGGCGAACGACTCGAATAGATAGGCTTACTTGCAACCCTTCGGTTGTTTTGCGTATCAGCGACCAATCCAGCAGACAATCCAGAAGGCTTAAGCCTGTTTCAACAGGGGATTATGCTACGCGATATGCCATTCTACCCCTCCGACCTCGCCCTCGGGGACAAACATTTAAATTACTAAGATTACGCCGGGCACGCACACGAAACGCTACATGCACGGTCGCTGATGCGTTTCATCCTTGACTCTTGGACCCCGTTACAAGCCAACTTGGTAGTATACGATGACAGAAGACAAGGATTTTCACTCTCACGGTGGTTTTCGTTCAAACAACCCAAACTCACGCCGAATGGCCTGCATAGCATCCGCTGCTCGCTTCGAGGCACCTAGCGAATTATACCCAGGGGGGTTAAATAAGCGCGAAAAGGGGGGAGGGCGAGTGGTGAGTGCAAGGCGACTTCTCTCCTCGGGGTTCGAGGCAGGTTTCAGGTATTCTGATAGAACATACAATAGCGTTAACGTTATCTCAATTTTTCGGCTCCTGCTCATCTACCAAATTTCAAAACATACCTGGTGCACTTACCCGAGAGTTTAATTTCGGCAAAGACACTGCAACAGCAGCAGCGGATCAATTCCGCCCCCGATGCAGAGGGACTGAAGTGTCATTAATCGGTTATCTTAATTGGAGGGAAGGAGTCTCTCTTTGATCAAAGTTTACCTTCCGATGCTTTAATTGCAATTGGCTACTCAATGGTTCAAAGTAAACCCGTTCAGCATGGAGGGAACTGAATTTCCCTGCAGACTGGAAAGACGTGCTTGTATTTACACACCTGAGATCTCTGCGTGAGTCGGCAAATGCGTGGACAATTGGACATGTGTGAAACGGTATTTCGGGATCGCGAATAGCCAGAGGCAATACGGCTTGGGACTATAATAATTCGCCCACTGTATAACAGTCCATGGCGATTTAGCGACACTGGAAGGAGCAAATATTTACGGTACTCGTTGCTCGGTTCAGGCTCTGCTTTCATGAAAATTGGAAAATTTACACCGAAACAATGCCCGGCTGTACTTTTGGACGAAAAAGCTTTCTTCTACGCGCTGCGAAGGATTAACCTTTAATTTCATCCGCACCCCCTTATATTCCTCCCGATCCCTCGAGCAAGAAACCCCTCGGCTTGAAAGTGGTGGAAAAGGGCAGCGCAGAAAGATACCGGAGGAATTGTGGGCCTTTCCTCATTCCACTTTCTTGCTTATTTGTATCATATGCCTGCCTTTTTTCTTATGCTTACGTAATCCATTTAGTTCTGCCTCTGAGTAAATTCTGAAGGTATTGCACCGCGTTCTCTATGTTTCGACGAAGAGGAAAAAATTGCGTGATCTGATGTGAGAATGTGAGAAACATGTATTTTTAATTTTTTTATCATTATATCTACATACGTACCTTGAAGAGCGTTTGTGCTTAAGGTTTATGTTCTCACACTTCACAGTTTCAAGGTTACACTTAATTTACGAATGAAATACGAGAATATGAGTAAAAAAAACACAATGTTACGTCGCGTCTATGCTATTTCTGTGACGATGATAATTATCAATGAGAACAAACGTGGGTGTAAAGCAATAATAAGCTTGGTGAATAATGAAAATAAAACGGTACAAAAGAAATAACCAACAGTTTCGCATCATCTAAAATTGGACAATCAATTACCCGCAGGAGAGTACATTCCCAACAAAGTGTTCACCGTTTCTGTTTAAATACATATATGTCAAAGGTACGTGGCCGAAATCGAATAAAATTACGTAACACCAATATACGATGCGTTAAAAATAGAGTGTACGGATGTCCATATGTCCCGTTGAATAATTATCAGCTTTCATTGAAATGCTATCTGTCCCAGGGATATGAACGGAAATACTACACATCTATAAATATTTTCCTACGTCAGATCCAACCGCTACAAAAGGCATGAAGCTAGAGAAACCGCGAAAGGGAGACCAGGTGTGCTCGAACCAGTAACACAACACCGTAGCAAATTGGTAACCTGATTTCTGCCCGCTCTTACGCCCGAAGCTCTAGCCTCGGAGGGATGAAAATGGCAGAATTAGCCTTCGAATTAAATCGACATCGACGTCGAAACAACCGGATAAAAACTGTATCTACGTAAGCAAATTGAGACACAAAAGAGAAACGGATGAGTGCCGCGCAGGGCGGGCAGAAGTGCGAACCTCGTGCCCAGGTCAAGTGGATCGATGCAGGGTGCAACCGCGGATACGCCACTCCGGTGGAAAAGGTGCTCTTGTGCCTACCTTGGATTACTAGGGTTTAACGGAGTTTCCCAGATAAGAGCAGTAGAAAATTATCATTCTATTGTTTCATTGTCGTTAGACTAATGGAAGGAATGGAATGAAACGAAATGCGTTCGAAATCTGAGAATTTCCGCTTTGAAATTAGGATTTTTTTATTTTTCTTAACTATGTTAAAAATTAAATCCTGTACGCTGCGTCAGTTCAAGCAGAGCACTGCGGAAAAGAATAGGCAAAAACCAAGGTCTTTAGAACCGTCGATATATCCTCTAAGTTTTTGTGAAACGGATTTGCGATTCGACCTTTCGTTTTTGAAAAATTGATAAAAACGTTCCCGAAGGTACAAAAAAAAAAATACACACCCAACCTGACGAAAAAAGTCGCAGCTAAATTTTAATTAAAAAAAAAAATCCGTTCCACATGAGGTTCGAGGATATATTAACGATTCTAAAAAATCTTGGTTTTTGTATTTCGGATGGTCCGTTCATCTACAAACGTGGTTACCGATTTGCCATTCATTTTCTGCAGAGCTTTACTTGAACGAACGGACGGGAGTAATTTGTAAGATGATTCGAAAAAAATTTTTTGTGTCATAGAGAGAAAATCCACAACTTTCAAAGGCGTTTTGAATGACTCTGTTCCGTCCATTAGTCCATTCACCATAAGCAATTAAATAAAATGTTAATTTTCTACTGACCTTAGCTTAAAGAAGAATGAGAAGCTTTTTCGAACTAATCGGTGTACAAATTAATTTCACAGGTTTTATTTCGCCGATTGTTAAAGTCGTTTTAAATTGGAAACTAGTGTAGCCACCCCTTTGTGGTTTTGAAGTGCCGACATCTATGCTTTGAAAACTGTATAATGGACAATAGTGGAGCAGACAACATGTGAAAATCACGAAAAGATCGGTAGATAATTTGATTTAAAATTGTTTCTATGATTGGCGAATGGAAAATCTAATAAGCCAAATTGTTTTCATCGGGGGAAAAAAGGCTCCCGTCCTCTTACGCAAGACGATTTTCTTCAACACAAGCGATACCATCTTGCAGCTTGTAATATCAGCTGCACCATGGCTATTATTAGACACGTCTAGAAATCGATCAGCCAGGGGCATATGCTATCTTGTCTATTACTAGGACTTGATGTGAACCGAAATTTGATGAGCCACGTTACGTCACTGAAACCGGACAAATGGCTGGCAGTCTGTGGGAGAAAATTTAAGGTCAGATACATTCGGGGTGAACTCACTGAAACTGATACGAAATTTACGGATTTTGATGTTATAAATTGTCGAATTCTAAAAGCCTTTTCGTAACTTGTTGCGGTAAAAAAAAAAAACAATATTCCTTTTGGCGGAGCCCGCCGATACACGAGACCACCAATCTAGACAGATGAAATAATTAATTTCATAATTAGATTTACGATCAACAGAGAGAAAAATATAGTTCATGCATGGTTGTGCACGGCTGAAACTTTTGATTGGTGTTCCGACTTACTAAAAAGGTGGGGGTAAAATTACAGAAAGATAAAAAAAATCGAAGAGCCACAATATCGAATCTTAAAAAATGCGGGAACTTAATTTATAGAATTTTGAAGTGTTAAAGGTCGAAGTATGCAGAAGTTAAAGAATAGAAAGGTGAGAACATAGAATACCAAACTAGAATCGTCAGAATTCCTCTCGATACGATAGCATCGTATACAGATTCTTGATTTTGCCGTTCTTTATTTTGACCTTTCTATATTCTGTCTTTCTGTATTTCAACTTTTGATATTTCCAATTTTCTATATTTGGACCTACCACATTTTTAAATTCTACGTCTATGAAAATTCGATATTCTGGTTTTCTTTTTAATCGGCAATTCGGCACAGTTGGCAAGAGTACGATTTCCGTGGTACCAAAATTTGATAGAGAATGTTGGGTTTTCGAGTCGAAACAAACAAAAGGTAAATGATGGTAACAGGTGATATTTCCATTATTTTAGGAGATAATTATTACTAAAAACACATTGTTATACGTAGTCGACCTACGTACTTGTGCTAACCTTTTTCGGCTACAGGGTAGTGTTTGGTGGTTTTGGTTACGCTCCTATCAAAGAGAGGATTTGGCGCATTCCCAATCAATGATAAACGCGCTTATATCTCTTTAAGAGGGCCGAAACAGCATATTTTTTATTCTTGAAATTCTCATTATTTCGTTAAAAATACCAAAAATCAATAGTCAAAAATTGGCGCCACGGTTATCCCACTATCTCCGGCAATTCTAATTTTTTACCCCTACTTGGCTGAGGACTGACAACCGGTATCTTACAATGAAAATCCTAAATTATACCGCAAAAGATGTCTCGATCAACGTTTCCTCCGCACAACGGAGACGTGGTTCTGACTATTACTTTTCCGACAAACCTGAAGCTTTTCCTCTTGTTACACCGTCGAACAGTCTTCGAGCGTATAATTCCTTCTACAGGGAGCAAAAACCCAGGTTCCAAACGACGAATAGTGGCTGTCGACAGAGGCGTCGCATGCCGTCCGCCGGTTAAACCGCAATCTTGAGGCTACGGAGAGTTCAACAAAATCCCCCGCCGCAGGACGGAGTGGTGGGTAAAAAGCGACCTACAAAGGCAGGGTGGAAAAGTTTTTAGAAATAAGCCAAAGTTCGGGAGGCCAGTGGGACGAAGCCAAGTCGAGACACCTGGTGCGCAGGCTCTGAGCTAACGATTCCAAGGCTGGCTCGTACGGCAGGTGAGGCGGCGAGGAGAAGATGGGCAAACGCAGCAGGTACACCCTGTCTCCGTCAAAATGCCTCGTCGATTTGGGTCACGCCGTTGTCCCGTCCAAGGGTCGAGGGATTGTTAATCACCATGAGACCGTATTACAGGGTCAGCCGATTGCAATGTTGCGGTTACTCCCGACATCTCGATAATCATCCACTCGGGCAATTCTCTCGCCAGACGTACCTTGTACTCTTTGAAAACGCGTCTGAAAGTGGCGATCGAATTAGAACCCAACGCGGTTACTGACGGACTTCGGGGTGAGGGTACATTCGTACTTTATACTTACGTTATGAAACACGTCATTGGTTGTATCTTTCAATTTTTATTGCAACGCAGTAATTTGATTTTTTTAAGAGATGCACGGTTCATACACGCCATCTTCGGTATTTCACCAGTTCTTTTTTTTAATTACTTTTTTGTCGACTCGTTCAACGCAACAATGTTGGAACGTAAACTCTGTACGAATTGACGACGATACAGGCATTGCGAACTGACTACCCCGATCTCCTACTGATTTCTATCCAAAAATCACCGGGACTGTTTCATTCAAGTTACCTTTGACCGTTTTGTCCCGGTTTCCCCAGTCATTTGACAGCTACACAGGCTTACCTGGGTTCGGGTGGAAGGAACATGTCAAGTGATCCTGTCTTCTGCTCGTGACTGTTGTACAGTGTCACGCATTGCGCTCATTAACTTGGAGCGATTAGAAATGGGGTCATGTTCCAGTAAATTGGTGCACTTGACACGCGATTTGTTGATGTGATTATCGTTGTTATTTTTACACGCTGAGTATGGAAATAAAAATAATTACAGACGTGTAGAATAATTCTCTTCAAACCGCTATCGCTAAAACCTGTCACAGGGTTTTCTATATATCATGAGAAATTATCACATTTTTCATTAAAGAATGTAAATTCCAGGGGACATAAAATATCTTCAGCGCGGTTATTTTTTTGCAATTTCAGTCCGAGGCGAGAGAAGACCGACTTCCAGCCTCTCCCTGTCCCGGGACTCTCTGGAGGGCAATTTAAATTTCAAGGACAATTTCACAATTTATCGTTACCAGCGAGATTCATCTTATTGTTGGTTAATTAAGGTGATTCTCATCGTACTTGCAAGTCTTTCTCGCATTTCACGATGCCTTGTAGAACGGGCTTAATAACGTCATATTCGCAACTTTAACGAAGGTAATTCTCGGTAAAATTCTGTCGAGCGATTGTGACAATCCAGAATACTCAATTTACGCATCGTGTGAAATATAAGGCCGCGTTCGAAACGATAAGTAAATTGCGATTCCTCAGCCTCTGCTCATCCCTTCAGCAATCGGCGGGGATGCAGGTCGGATTACAAAGTTTCCGGTATTCAGGATTCAAGACGGACTTGACGACACCCACTTCTTTAACAAGTGTCGAGTTCAAAGCTACGGAGCTCCCGTGGTTTCATTTCGTGACTGAATTTCGGTATGAAACACTCGTCAAGAATCTGTTAGATAAAGCCAACTGGTTAAAGTTAAGATAACGAAGTGGGTTCAACATCGTCGATTCCTCCATGCATTACACATTGGCACTTAGAGTTTATGTAAACATAAGCTATACGCAGCTGTTACGTCTATTGAATGTTATAATTTCTACAAGGTTATTGGCAACCTACATTGAATTACGCAACATAGCGGTATTGATAACCGCAATAGTTCTTCAAAATTTACGCAACATCCGGTCCAATAAGAGACTCTGAATAAGGAGGTGCATTATGTAAATACCTACATACTTCAAGCAGCTTGAAACCAAAGGATTTCATACGAGACAACTACGCGAATATGGTAAAGAGAAGAAACAGGAACAACGATAATGGGAACGTCCATCCAAAGAACTGCAGAACACACACGATACTGTCTTGTGCAATCGCTCAGAATTGTCTTATATATCCTGGTACGATCTGCTAGTCTGTTTAACTCTCTCTCTATAAAGAAGAACTGTCGTTCGTAATACTCAAACATCTACAAATAATCAGATAGATTGACCAGAAAACTTGTGCTGCATCATAATTTTTAACATGTATTTTGTCACAGTTTCCGATATTGTTCAAAAGCAGTTACATCCTCTGATCTAACTTTAACCCTGGATGATATACGTGAGTGCTCACTTTGAGCAACGTGATTTATTACTGTTTACGACACATCTCATGACAAGAAATACGTCAAGTAATCGTGCCAATAGTCCCGTTTTCGAGAAAATGACGGTTATTTAATTGGGATGTCCAGCTACTTGCACAATTTAGGGTACAAAAAAAAAAAACAAAAAAAAAATTAAACTGCATAATTGAGAGACTTACCGACTTGAGAATGTTCGTCTCTCGAAGATTACAGTGCACCACTTGCAAACAATTAACAGGGATCGTTCATTCGGCTCAAGTTTCATTGTCAGTTACGACTTGTTACCCGTCGGTGAGCGACTGCACCGAGGCAACGGAAACGGGGCTAGTCATTATTTTCCATCCCCCGATACCTTACCAAGAGCGAGCTGAAATCTCAGAAGTCAGTGATGCGTAAAATCAGTGAGGAAATGCCTCATTTCGTGCGCAGGTCACATCATCGGATCTAACTAACCGCACATCCAATTCTGCACCGCCAGAAGCGCTTCGTAGATACCAGCGTTGCATTAATGTGTGCTATATGCGCGATCACGTGTGTCTACGACGTAAATCTGATCGAAGTTTAACATACGCTGTTAGCAACGGTGTGTAAACTCGACGTTTCGATTTTCGTTAATTTGCGAAAAAAATTCACGGAACTCGTAAACTCAATTCCGCTGGCAAATACAGCCCCAATTTCGTGTGATGAGCTACTCCTTTAATTTTCATCCCACGACGATGTGGTTGGAGGCCCGACAGTTTCCGTCCATTTATCCAGCGAATACGTTAATTAAGCCGTCCGCGTCCAGGACAACTTTGTTCAACCTAGAGCGCATCCGAGTCACTTCTTTCTCAGATTATAAGCTTCGCACCAACCCAATACAGGCGAATTAGGTTATCTGGTGAAGAAAAATTCAGAGATATAAGTAATTACCATTCGACTTCTACAAAAACTCTGAGGAAAAATTGCACGGTTTTATTCAATCGATATTTAAGATTCGTATATTGATTTTCATTTCAAAGTACCAAAGACGACAAGTAGAACTTAACAAGCCGTGAAACTCGCTGATGGATTTATCGCCGATTTCATCAGCATTGCAGTTAATAAGACACTAAAATCCGCCGTTAGCTAATTTGAGTAATATGAGGTTGATGGTGCTATTTTATCATACATGGAAAGCAATTTTATCGCTTTGACGAAATTATATTCTTCTCGGAGTATACATGATACCACATTTTTGAAGTAACCTTCGAAACGAGCTTCTTAAATTAATACTTCTAGGCATCACTCGATGAAATTTTTATTTCCTATTTCGTTAACATTTCACAATTTTCAGTCAATTTATATTCACAGGTTAAGTTTGCGATTGGTTTTAAAGCTATTTGTTTACGTTTTCGAATTCTATGCAGGACTTACAAAATCAAACCATGAATCGTTTAGTTTGGTAATTCGTACGCGATCAATACTTACGGAAAATTGAAAATTGTTAGAGACAATTTTTTTCAACGAGCAACGACAGTTCGTACCGAACGTACGTGAACTTTATTTACGAATTACTAATTTTTGTCAAAATGTATAACTTAACATGAAATATACATTACGCAATTGAAATAACCAAGGGGCGTGTTTGAAGAGTCTCTGTTTTGAGAATTCGATTAAAGATCTAATCACAGAGCCGAAGTGCTGAGTTGAAAAAATTTTCGTTCGCCTGATTATTACTGACAGTCAGCTTATTTGACTACATTGAGAGACGTGAAAAAAGAGTTCAAGCGGTTCAAGGGTTCATCGAAACACCGCGGCACCTGGTCTTGATACTTTGAAAACGATCTGGCCGAACAGGAGAAAATTATTGGTAGTGCAGCGAGAGCCCGGCTAATGAGTGAAAGTTTGAGTAATTCCAAACCGAAGAACCCCTGACGAAGGCCGCAGGGGGAAATGGAAATTCGGTTGTAACGGAGGTGCGTTCGCCGCAGGTAATCGGAGGTTCGATCTATCGGAGCAGCGTCGAATACTGCATTCGACACGCGAAACGGTTAAGCCCTTGGGGCGCGGGGATCCGCAGCGGAGGCCGCGTGGTCGATACGCCGGAGTTTGCGCCAAAACTGTAGAGCAAGCTGCAAGATCTCCGCTGGCGTGATCCGGCATTGTGTTGTAGCTTCTCTGTTGAAATCTCCGTAACTCGACACCGTTCTACAACCGTCTCGATGCCAACTCGCTTTAACTTGGCTGCGGTTGATGTCTCCGGGTGGGGGGAGGGCGGGGGAAACGTAAAAGGATTAGAAAATGGAAGTGTTGCGATAAAAAATTTTCAAAGTAAACAAGGTCGGAATGTAGAAAATTCGGAGTACGTGTACATACAGCCAGAATATAGAATCGTCGGAATTCTAGTTTCTAAATTTTGAGATTCTATGAAATAGATTTTTCCATTTTTAAAATTTGGTGTTGCAAACCTTTGGTTTCTGTTGTTTCTACGTTTTCACCCACACTTTGATGTCTCCTCCGATACTTGCTGCCCCCTGGGCTTCACGAAAGATCCCGAGTCTTGTAGGATCGAAGAAACGCCCCAAAATTATGTCACCATTTTCTTTTTCCTTCAAGCTTTGTCACTTTGCGGTGACACTTTTCTTTATCTCTCTTGTTCTTATCTTCTTTTTTACGACCGCAAGTTGATTGCACGAGTAATTACACTGGAACGCTTATTGCTCCAAATAAAAACTGATGAATTAAATTTACTCTCCGTGACCTTGCGGCGAAGTGGTTATCAGGTTTGCTTACGATTGAAATAAACCACACGTGCAAGGCTTTTAGGTGCCCGTTTTTATTTCACAAATTTTATTTTCCTATTTTTCTTCGTATTCAAGTCGCATACGGCAAAAAACTTTTATACTTACGAATTAACTTGGAAAAATAGGGTAAATATTGAATAAGTTATTTTGTTTTCGGAAAAGCTTTGAATTGTGAAACTAATTCAAGAATATTGTAAAATGTGAATTCACGGTCAGACTCTCCAAAGTGCGTTTTAATATACTGATTATAATTATCAGCACTTGTTGAAAATTGAATAGAAATAAACGAATGATAGTTTCTGAGCAAATAGCTCAATTTCATCAGATTAAAAATTGATAACTAGTCGAAATTTTACCTGTTTGGATTTCCTTCACAAGTGCATAAGTATAAATTGTTTCTGAATCTTGGTAGAAGTATGTAGAAGAACATTGTTTGTTGATTGTTGTTTCTTGTAAAATGATTACTAGCTACCTGAGTTTGAAGTCGTGACCCACTCAAAATGTAACCTCGGAACGATTTATAGTATAATTCAGGTTGACCCCGTTGGGTTGACTACTTATAATGTTAGGAATTCGAGAATCGAGATAAAATCGCGCCAATAGTGTTATGCCGAAGGCCTTAAACCGGCATTCCACGCACCCCCAGCAGTCTAAATAAAGCCTCCGTAGGAACAATTTGACCTTTTCCTGAGCACGGGGAAGGGCATGAAACCAGACTGCTAAATATTTCACGACGCGTTACTGGCTGCACGGCAGAACTGCGACCAACGGGAAGAACCTTAAAGGTGACGTTCGAAAAGCCGGCCCTGAATCTTCGATCCTGCAGTAATTTCAGTCTAACAAGAAGATGAATCAATAAGAGTAATTGAAAACACATCAAGAAGTAGTAACTTAAAAGGAGAGGTCAAGCAATAAGACGGGCTGATTTCAACCAGAATTTCTTAACGCGCTCTTGGGTCAATATAAAGAGAGCCGTATTTCGGTGTTTCACCGAACGGGTGTTTCTTCGCGAGAAAGAAAACATATAAAACGTGGTTCCGATGTCTACTGAAAAATGTTCTCATGTATAAGTTACGTGCCTAAAAGACCAGCCGCATGTTTTGACAAGATTTTCAGGAAGATAGAACGTTCCTTAGATGAAATCGAAAACACGTTCCCAACTTTTTTTTCTTCATAATTAATGCCTGTTTCGTGAAACACCGAAACACGGGTCTCACATTATTATGGCGCAGGAGTGTGTAAAAATTTTTTACCTCGGCTCAACCTATCAATTTCAATACGGCAGAGGATTTTGGCGCGCGAAAAGAGAAGCCGTGGCAGTGTTTAAATTTACCTTCGTTAGCGTCATCCTGTCGCAGAGAATGATAACAAATCGTCGAAACGTGCAGCCAGTCGCACTCGCGAGTCCCGACATTAACTGTCACGTTTGAAATCCGAATTCTAGAAACGATCCGATTACCTCAACCCGATCGACGAGGGTCGATACGGTACACGGGCTTCTGTGGTCTTTCGGAAACGCGATTCCAACGAAGCGACGCCTCGCGAATCCCGGGAGACGTTTAACCGTATAACCGATAAACTTTGCAGCCAATCGCACTTAGCTACAGGAAGCCAAAATATCACATGACGCCGTCTGGCGTTAAAAAATATATGACTATTGAGGAGAGTTGTGTCTTTCCTTCTTCTCCATCTTTACATGTGTAATATATGTATGTAGCAAACTCAAAGTCGTTCTAACGTATATTCGGTATATAACTCCAAAGCTACAGAACCAATTTTGAGTCTTTTTTTCTGTCAATAGCTATAAAGTCTGATCAGGTTTTAGGATATATTTTGCTACAACCAGATTGATAATTTTGGAGCATTAACGATATTTGTAAGCCAAGACAGAACGAGATCACAAACTTATGCGAACGCTACCAAATTCTTATAGATAGAAGTTGGGTTAATTTCGGTACCAGGTTAGGTCGGATATTATCAGTCTTCATTCAAATATTCTTGACTTTAAGAAAAAATTTTTTCATCTCTATAGAATTTTTGGTTATAAAAATTTCTGCCATTTTATGATTTACTCTATTATACTCGCACAGAAAGGATTTCTTGAATTTATCAAATACGGTTATCAAACATGGCGAAGGAAATGTTTTTTTCTAATTCGAAGAAATGTCATTTGACTCGAGAAAAAAATGGTAGAACGATATTCAATGTCTGTTTAATCACGAGAAACCGCATTTATCTGAATTGACAAACCGTTTCTTTTTCCATATATTTGCAGATGAATTCGACAATTTTTTAGTATATACGAACTCGCTACTTTTATCGAACAACAAGACTTTACAATCCAACCTTCCGTCTAATGATATTAATTATAAATTCCATAGAAACGTGAATTGAAATCCATGTGCTTCTTGCAACTGTTCGCTAAAAATTTAAAGCAAGCGCCGAGCAACTGTGTGTATACACTTTCCTTGGCACCTAGGCCATGTACTATTTTTATGCGAGTTTGCAGAGAAACCATTCATGACCAGAGTCGTTACGACGCGCTTGCGGCAGTTAAAACGAAAATTACTCCGTGCCAGGCTTCGAATGAAACTTCCCGACAGTTGGGTGATCAGCGATCGCTTTACATGATACAAACTTTTTCTTTTTTACTCGAGGTTGACTGGAAGCACTCGCATCGATAGGCAATAAGCTATAAAAAAAAAACACAGACACACACTGAGAAAAATGCAATTTCTTAAAGCTTTCATAAAAATCTAGTAAAATTAGTATCATTACAATTTGATATTACAGGAAAATGTGACACTAGTAACTATTTAATCTAATAATAGTTTTCAATGTGTTCTACAATTTCTGGTTATTGCAACGTTGACTCTGTTTGTACAGTTCACCACATTTATCCGGTTAAATAATGCCTGACCGTCAATTTCTTATAAGTTACATGAAAATATTCCACGAGTGACCGTAACTAAAAAGAATACGAACACATACCAGACTTTCTGGTTAGAGCTACAAAACTAATTTTCATTTTGTACCGGGAAGTGTATTTTTTGGTTACGGTAAGAAAAATCGAATTAGTTAAGGACAATCAACGTGACTATCATAGCTGTTATGTACACGAATGTTGAGACCCGATTTGCAACGCGTTCACGTCAAACCACCCACGACTTGCCTCCGGATTCAGTTTCATGTTCCTTTCCCAAGGATCGACTCTGCTCCTCGACAAGGATTCCCGTTTCTCCCACTTTACCGTAACATTAATCTCATCTCTCGCATACCGCGAATTGCGTTGTGAATCATCCTGCACGATGTAAAACTATTTCGATTTTCGTAACTACGTATTTAATTCGTTATCCCGAAAAGTGTAATAGTCACTGATTTCATTTTATATTGATGCATGAACAAATCGTAATCAAGAATGTCTCGGAAAATATGCTGCCGAAGATTTTTTAACATTATAATTTAATCGCGTTCTAATTTTCTAGATTGACGTGAACAAAAGGTTGTCATTTAGCAAATCGCGATGAGGAAGATTGAACGAGGAATATAGTACAAGCTGCGCTCTGATTAACTCGAAAATTCAATTGGGGTGTTTCAGAAAAATATAATTTACGATTTTTCTTTCGATTGTGTGAAAAGATGTGCGTTCCACCTTATGTGAAAGATTCCGCTCGCTCAATTTTTCTCTTGTTCTCACATTTTTTGAGTTTGCGAAAAAACATGTTGCGGCAACTCCGTATTAAGTGAGAGAAATGAAAAAATCCAAAACTCATGAGACATCTGAGACACCGTAAAATTGAATTAGCCGATTACGGAACGATTTCGCAATTACTTAATACCCCAAGTGTTATGGATGTGAAAATTACCTGTAGTACGTGTCGTAATTAAACTTCTTTCGTTACACGTAACGAAACGTGTATCGGCATAAGCACGATCATTGCCTGATTGCATAAAAAATAATGTGATTACTCAGGGACAATATGATACGTGCGAACAAATGATTCCAGCTTTACGTAGGATTTTTCACTAAGGTCCTCGAAAATCCCGTCAAAAATTCCATCCCGATTCCCGTTCATTGATGGAACCTTACACAAATGTCAAAGTACTTCTTAAAAAGACATCGTGAAGCGGTTCGAATCACGTCGCTCAGAAAATGCGTAACTCTTCGACCTTTGAATACCTCGGTGTTAGCTGCAGCAGTAGACACAAAATTACAACCGTAATGCATGTATGAGACATTATAAAATTGTCAACACAGCGATACGGATGAATAAACGCACGCAAAATAAAATTTATATAAATTCCAATAACGAGATGGAATGAATTTTATTCGCGATTTCTTAGATAACAGTAAGCAGCGTCAACGGATACATCCGTTTATCACGAGCGGTGCAAATGCTGCATAATACGTTAAATTTCAGCATGTACAATTCTTAAGTAAGAGGGACGAGAACGTGCGTCTGTGCAATGAAGTGAAGAAATGCCTGCAATTTTACATCCAGCGACCCCCTTATACCCTGCATGAGAACCTTAATGACCCTATAATCAAAGTGTTATTAATGTAGCCAACGTGATGCCCGGATCCTTTACAGATTCCCGAGTAACCTACACACTCGCAAAGCGCACTGTGCATTGAATGCGGAATCCACTGAACAGGTGTAGAGAATTCTGCTGCGGCTCGGAGTCTGAAGATTTTTATCCTCAGATTCGTACCGCATTCGCGGATGTTCGAGACCCCCTCACTCGAATCCTTAATCCCCGTTGCTTTAACTGAGAAATATTCTTAATTATTTTAATCTGAGAAAACGTCGCCGCTTCCCTTGAACCAGATGTCAAACAGAGACCCTGAAATAACTCAATTACGGTACGGCTGGTAAGTCTTAGGGGATCAAAGGCGGCCCCGGAATAACTTACGATTGCCTACCCTGTCTCAAGCCCCCCTTTAATTCAAGCTCGTTTTCAAATTTTACTCACCTTCTTTAGAGAGAGAGAAAGGTAGAGAAAGAGAGTGCGAGGATTTTAACGACTATGGACAAATTTCCTCAGACGTATTACCGCGCGTATCTCTATGTATTAAACATCGAGGTACGCGAAGATGTATTCACAGTTCGCAGATGTAAATCGCACGTCTCCGTTCCTACGGCGCAAAAATTAGGGACAAGAATTTATCGCTCTTGTAGAATTGATACTTCAAGTATCAAAGGAAGATGCGTGGCTTCGTCAAAGATTTGGTCGTATAAGAATTGTCCGATCCTGCGAAGTCTGCGAATTGAACTTAGAGAAAGCGTAATCGGTTTATAACAACCCGTAACATAACTGCTTACCGAAACGCAATGGCGATAAATAATCATGTTAAAGAGCTTCACACTCTAGTCGTGTGTTCTCAGGGGCAGAAGCGTATTTCTTTTTTTTTTTTTGAATTTCCTAACTCTGATTACAGACAAATTCAAGAAATTAGAATTTGTCCCTTTGCAAACGTTATGAGGAAGTGTGAAAATAACCATGGCTGTTTCCTTGCGATTCAGCTTTTCGTCGAACATTAATAATTGCATAATCTTATAATTATCTGTATTAATTCTTTGCATATATTAATATTATATTGTCTTAACTCACGCAAATTCGCAGAGATATTTTAACTTCAGCGAGAGTTATAACGTCATTCGACATATGTATAGAACTTTACGGTGACCCAAATGCTGGGACGTAATAACTATCGATTGCCAAGAGTACCCTCCGGTATTCGGCGATGCTTGTACACTTCGTGCTGGAAATAGATACAATTCTAGAATATTTGATTTGGCCGATGTGAGAGAATTTTCGAAAAATTCGAGCCATCGTTATTTTCTGAAAACTTGATTTTTCACCCTAACGAAGAAAATCGTCGCATAAATGTATAAAATTTCGCCTTTCGTATGTATATGTATATATATGTATAAATACAACGGAGGTCAACAAAATTGAATTATGTGCAAGATTCTACGACTCGATTTTCATTTGATGTCAATTATTAGTGTTTATAACTCATCTGGAAGAAAGTAATTGTAATCTCATCGAGCGAGAATATTATTATCGATGAAATTATTTCTGTCACATTGTTTAAATAACGTTTGGTCATGTGTATATATACGATAGATCTCATGCTTTTGAAGACTAACAATTGGAACCAGAATACCGGACGCTGACGTCCAATGAACCCAAATAAACATGAATATTCCATTATTTGCCTGCTTATATTTATATGTCATTAAAACTTTCTACAATGTTATAAGCAGATTAGCGAATAATAGAGAAAATATAAATCGCGAGGCATTAAGAGAGAATAAGCAATATTCAGTGGAATTCCATTGTCGTGGAGTCAATTTTCACAAAGAATCGAAGCTGAAGCTCCTTCCCTAATCGTAAGCTTCGTACTTACTCTTCGCTGTACGGGGCACGATACGAGAGACACGCTCGAGTGAAAGATACACGTGAAAGTGAGAATTACTCGCGTCACATTACGCGCACGCAATGCGTAAAATCACAAATCGGAGAAATCATACACCTTGGATATTTTCATGTGTACCGATAGACCGCAGCATCGTTTGACGAACGTGCCGATGACGAGTATTCGGTAAACGATTTCGTCACTTACCAGTCGTGTAACAACGCCTGTCACCTGGATGCGAATTCATCAATCAAAGAGTCGTAAAATTGCACCGTTTTCTTTTTTTTCTTTATTGCAGGCAACAGACCTCTGGCTCAAAGACATGTACCTCTCCGTTCCTCTGCCACTGCCCATCAACAGCAATCCTGGACTGGTTCTTCAACCGAAGAAATTCACAAATCAACTAGAAGCCGCCTGCTTTTTAGCCAAATTTTTAAACGGACTATTCGACTATCAAGAACTAGCGGACAGGTGAGTTTACGAATTTTAAAGGAACGAGTTCTCTCGAAGAAAAAATGTATTCAGCGTTCTATTAGCCTAACGATGCAGAATTCACGCAAGTATTGTCGACATTTAGTTCTGAAATTTATATCTGCATACGTATACTCCGAGAGATAAAGTTTGATTAAATTTAATTGTGATTCGTGTTTCTTCGTCACTTGAAAATGAGATTCGGATTATCGGTTATGCGGTTTTATAATCGCGACATCGAGATATCTCACATATTACCGTAGAGACTGGAATGATTTGAACTTGGTTATAAATTTGGTAAAGGGGAATCTTTTACGTTGACCCGATGTTATTTGGTTAAGGAATTTCCGACGTCAACTGCGCCGTAAGAGAAAGGAACATCTCTGATCGTGTGTCTCGAGTACAGAATTATGTAAAATTTTACCGTACACTCTGTAGTCTGCAGTAAATCGCTTTCAACCTATGCTCGCCGCATTTCCAGTCTGCGTGCATGATGCTGGTATATTTTATCCCATGGATAGGTACAAGTACCGTACCTATCAGCAGTCCTCTCATCCTTCGTTGGAGAAATTCCTCTTACGGGGAAGTTACGGGGCCAGAAGGATAGATTACACAATGTTCTCGCTGATGCGCAGAGAAGTACTGCAACAGCAAATCTCAACAGTCGCGACAAGTCTGCTTAATTGCTTTGTACGGAAACAGATAATACTTTGATCGATCCAAAGCGGTACAACGTGAGGCGAAGAATTGAAAAATTTTCAATTTTTGAACAAACGTGGGATAGAATCTAGGGTTGTTTGACAAGGTTTGAAGGTTTGAACTTCTGGTCCAAATCGCGAGTCGTTCATAAAAACTTGTCGAAGAGATAAAATCAGTTAGCATTCGCTGCAAGCTCACGATCAGACCTCCGAATCTTTTGGCGGTGGCTGGTATGTAGGGTAAGAAAAACGATGGGGTGGGATTCGGAAACTCGTCACCCTCGTCTCGCGAAGATTTCGATTACTGACGCGCACAGCGCGGAGAAACACGAGACGAGCTTTCGCCAGAGGGGCAACCGAAGAAAATGGAAAAAATCGAGCACCTACATCTAACGTAATCTGCAGTCTGAAACCGGTCGTTAACTTCGTCTGTCTGGTTTCAATATTATACAAGCGGATATTGTAATTCGAGATTATCGCGTTGACAAGATTTTTTACCTACGATGAGAATTATGTGTAGTTACGATAGCGAAATTCACGAACCTTTAAAACACGTCCAATGACGTCCTAATTTCTCGTGTCATTGAAATGCTAATAACACATGTTCAGCGAATATAGAATGTTTGCGAATCACTGCGTAGCCTGTGCAAATTCGAATTGTTTAAACGCCGCTGCGTACGTAACAAATGTCATAAAATCGATACTTGCGAAATAGAAATCTACAATTTTTGCGATGACTTCAATGACTCGATTCTTTCTATTCAAAATGCGTTCGCTTGGTTTGAAGTTTATTGTCACTAAGTTTTTGGAATCGTTGATGAATCGTTGTGCATTTCTGAAACTACGAATAGGGACGAATTGCCAGTAGAGCGGCTGAGATCAACCGATGGAAAACCCGGACAACCTTTGTGCATGATGCAGCATTACAAGCTCTTTAGCAAATATCGTCGTCCAGGAAAAGAATTGGATGAGCAGCTGGTACTGGACAGAGCATCGTCCGGTAATCACGTCATCGTTGTAAATCACAATCAGGTAGGTTGCCCGATAACAAGTTTAATTGATACATACAGAAAATTGGAAACCCCTTGCTGTCTGTGATTCGAGTGAATGCATATCGAGCACCTTGGTTATATATAGGAGGAAATAATGCCGACGGAATATGAAATATGAGATTATCAGAGCCAAGTTTGAAGCCTTAAGCGCGCCGGCCATTCTCGGTCTTATAGTTTCGTTGAAGTCAAGTCAAGTCGCGAGCTAATTAAATAGCTGTCTTTTTTTACTATCTCTCCACGATCCAGCGCATATTGGAGAAACTCGACATCACCTTGGCTTCTCTGTTCTAAAAAGTTTTGTATGTAATACATTGGGCAGTGGCTGCAGTGGAAAATAATTGCGTTTGAACAAAATTAATAAAACATTTTTCTCATACATTCATTTGTGCTGTGAACAAACCGAAAACTTGATAAGTATCCGATGTATTTGAATAACGCTCATAATATCGTCGAATTTGAATCGTCTCGAAATATTTCTGCCTTCGTTATTTCTATAAGCCAAAAGTCAATTGCGGAGTATGTGCGAAAAAAATTGAAGCATATATTCAGGGGATGGAAAAGTAATACAAAATGACGTCATCCATACTAAGGTGTATGATATACATCACAAAATCAACAAATTTCAATTGCTCGTAATTTATAAATAACCGCAATTATATTCTTTGCAGGGTAAGAAAAATAATGTAACCTGATTATTTTGTGCTTCTCTTCTTCATGCGGTACATAAGAATTGGATATTTTTTTCATACAAATACCCAATGCTAAAACAGTGCGTTCAAATTTAGTACATGATGTATTTCAATCATCGCGTTTCTTCCTCACAGTTTTACAGCGTTCCGGTAAGGGCTTCCGACAGAGGTCGTTTGACGGAGGCAGAATTGACGCAACAAATTTTAAAAATAATGGAAATACCAGCTGACCCGAGAACGCCGCCGGTTGGAGTATTGACAGCAGCAAGAAGGCCCTTTTGGGCAGCCGCAAGGGAGGAATTGGCCAAAAGTTAGTATCTATTTTCACGTATCTGAGATGTAACACGCTGTCTTAAAATGTGTTTGGAAGACATGCTGTCCTTTCGTCCAACGTCGAAACATTAAAAAAATCAAGAAAAATTTTTCAAAAAGTATTAAAATCTTTTCTTTACAACATTCTGGATAATAAATCTATATCTAGTTAATTTAATCAATATTAATCGTTTCACAATAATTTTTCAAACATGTTCGCATTCTTCTTTCTTCCGTGCCTACGTAAATGCATTTTTGCTTAAGCCGAAAAGATTCTTTAACCGACAAAGAGTTCCAATTACCGTGGGTTCGAATGGTCAAATTTTTACGACCGTAGATGGTAATTTTTGAATTAATATTGAGGACGTCGCAGTGTTGCCAACTTAATTTCAAATAAAAAAGAAATCGATACTTGAGGTAGCGTCTTTCCCCGTCTCATGTTGAGACTGCAATTCTCGTAGTCTAGAGGAGATTCTTTTCTCCATCGGTCTCGAATGTTTTTATTTCTTCATTTCTTGACATAGCGTAACTTGCGATTTCGGCAATTTTATCGTTCCGGTGCCGGGCCGTTCACCCGGTATATGGAATTTGCAACCCCCGCGCGTCTTCGTATCTCATAATTATCCTTCCATCCTCTTTCCTACCGATATTCGTAATAACTTTCATTAACTCCCTCACCCGTAACCCGACCTAACCCAAGCTACCCTAACGCAATCCTAGACCATCGGTTAAATCGAATCACTAATGCAATAACAAGTTAGCGTTGACGACCCTTTTCGAACACATGCGCAGGAATTAATATACACGTGTGCACGTATATATAATAATTTCTAATTTGATGAAAAGTTTAAAAAATTGGGTATTACAATTTCTTCACGTAGCACATGATTATATAAGTGTAATTAATACTAATTTTTACATGAGATTAGCTATATTATACTTTCACCAAACTCGGTGGGTCGCAGTTTTAATATCGAAAGTACAAATGGCGGTTTGGCAATTTTTTTACCACGACTAATTTACCAGCTAATAATTTCTACGAATTTATTTCTCATCCGAAAGTCATTTGAATTTGATGATTTTCAAGTGGTTTCAACTTTTTGAAACCTACCTGTGAATATAATACTGGAATAATGTAAAACAGTTATTTATCGGCTACCGTCAGAACGTTACCTACCAAATGTAACGGGAATTGATAAAATTACCTATTTACCACATCTTCGGATATTCGTCGTTTTGTAGCCGAATTTCGCGATGTCTGCGCGAATAGTTGAATGCCTGAGCACTTTTTTCATCCGGTAGTTGATTTTTCAACAAAATATTAACCGAATCGATCAAATCCAGAAATGACATAGAGGGCAAATCTGTTTCGGAATTAAGACCGGCTGTTTTGTTTGACTTAAAAAGATAAGACTGTGGTACGGAAAGAAGTGAGACGATAATTACTTCCGTATATATGATAATTAATTGAGCACGAGTTGGAATTTTTTCGCAGACGATTCAAACAGACGTAATCTGGAGCTGCTGGAGCGTTGCTTGTGCATCATTTGTCTCGACGATGACGTGCTTCCCACCACGTTCAATGACTCAATTGGTAAAAAAAGGGAGGTCGGGCACTGGATCGGTGACAGAGACGAAACGAACCTATTCCATCACGCGTTGCATGGCGGGGGCTCGAGACACCTGGGGGCCAATCGTTGGTACGACAAAACGCTACAATTCTTCTTGGGTAAGGTGAGTAGTAAGTTTTTTTAACGCTCAACCTATCAGGGAAGTACATCCTCGTTACCTTGACACGGATGACGCGTATATTGAAAAAACTTGCAGACATTAATGCAGAAAGAAAAGCCCCCGGGCTTAACTGTGCCGTGCATGCAGACACGAATGCTGAGTTATCGCGGAACTTTTTGCTGTAATACTTGAATAGCGATCAGCGACCGCATTTTTCGATTATGGTGAAGCGAAACTAGTCAGGGACCGCGTAGTGACCATGACTAAAAAATTTCGCACGGTGTAAATTGTATGTATATGTGTATAATACTCACGTGTATAGTCGACATCCGTAGGATTTTGGGGAAGTTCAATCGTCCGGTTCGTCTGCAGATCGAAGTAACGCAGGTGGACCTGAAACAGAAAACAGAAATGATGAAGTAACCGTTCTGCGCTATGAAGAAAAAAAATTTCGAGATAATTTATAGGAATTAATTTCAAACGTGGCAGCCCAAAATCGTGTTGTTGAGTTATTTTCGATCTGCACGAATCGATGGACCAAAATTGTGCCTACACGTTACATTCTTGAACTGCGGTAGCAATCTTTCCAATTCGTCACTCTCAGGATGGAGCTTGGGGAGTGAATTATGAACACTCAGCGGCCGAGGCACCGGCAGTATTTGGAATAATCGAAAGCATCGAGAGCCAGATAGCCGCGATGTCGCCACCGGATGAGAACACCATTCCCAGTCATCTTCCGGCTCCGGAAAAGCTGGAATGGCAGCTGTCCGAGCAAAGTTTGAATGACATCAGAGATGCGATGACTTCGTTCGACGCGTAAGTCGGAATTCCTGAGTATAGTTGTCCTAAATTTACCTGACCCATGCGTATAATTACATGATCTCTTTGATTCACCGCCAACAGAATGGTCGAAGACCTTGACCTCTGCGTCTTTCACTTTACGGAGTACAACAAGGACTTCATAAAGTCCTGCAAAGTCAGTCCGGACGTCTATATCCAGCTAGTTTTGCAGCTGACTTACTTCAGGTATGCAAACAGCGAGTGCTGTGAACGAACGGAGGAATATTCAAACGGTAATTGTGCAACTGGGACTGATTTTTAGACTGCATGGTACCTCGGTGGCAACTTACGAGAGCGCTGGGCTTCGGAGATTTGCCTTGGGGAGGGTTGATTGCATCCGATCAGCGAGTGTCGAAGCACTGGCTTGGGCCAAAGCGATGTGTCAAGGTGACCCTGGCGACCAACCTCCGCTATCCGCCGTGCAGCAAGAGGAAGGCGCCAAAAGAGTACAGTTCACCATTTACAGTGTAACTATTGGTTCATGCGAGGCAGTGACAAAAACGGCAACGATACCTCACTGGATGATAAAAATCTCTTTTTTTCTCGCTTGCCCTCCGTTTTTTGGTCCACTTTTGGGAAAATAACAATCTTAAATCAGTTGCATTTTCGCTCAACGTTACAGCGTAAATATTTTCACATCTTCAGTGTCTGTCACACGATCATTAACCGGGTATCTAATGGTTCAGTTACCGTCACCGTTGATGTTTCTGGCTCCCTAACCCCCATCCAACTATCCATATAAATATAATCATGACTGTAGAATAGAAAATTCCTTGCGTATTTATACCGTTGTATCTATAAATCGTCTCGTGCACGCTTGTTTAGCGGATACTGATTGCATATCGAGTCAGGAAAGAAGATGAAGAATTTTCGGAAAAGAATGTACCGTTTGTTTGAACCGTCTAATTGATTGGTGAAGTATAAGGTTGCCTCTGACAGCTGTGAGGCTTACTCGGATTTTTAAAATTTAAAAACCGAAGAAGTTGGAAGAGGTGCACGGTTGCGAAATGGTCCACGTCTTCAGATTTGAAGAATCCTTAAGAGAAGAAGGCAGGATCCTACAGTCTGAAAAGACCAACCAATTACTCTGTGGTATTATGACAGAAATGTTTACAGAATGCTTGACGATGTATCTTTTCGTAGCCGTTGGCAAATACTGGGGTGAACAAGGAGGATGAGTATATACGACGAATGCGGGGAGAACGAGGGGAGACGACGGTTTCCCATTTATTTTCTTATTTTCTTATTTTCCGCCTTAACCGCCCTGCGCCCATCCCTTAAGACTCTGTTGTTTCTCGATTACCATGCTGTTGTTTCAGCACACTACTTTTCCGCCTATCCATGTCCTGCGAAAACAACGCACCACGGCTCGTTGATACTCCGCCTATATATTTTTCCGCCTACGTTCTACCCCGAGCTGAAACAATAACAATCAAGAATTCGATTGCACCGTTCCCCGATAACGTTTCATTTAATTATTCATAGCAATTAATGACGCAAAACACAGTAATTCGTTAAAATTTCGCTTAACGATAAGACTCGGAGAGCATTAGCGTTATGCTTTTAGTCGAGCTATGTAGGTACAATCTATAGGGATAAATTACTGATTTTAATTAATTTCAGGACCAAAAGATACGTCAGCTCTTTGAACTCGCTGTCAAACGCCAGACCAAGGAAATGAACGATAACGTTTCCGGTCATGGAATTGACAACCACCTTCTGGGGCTACGCGAGTCAGCAAAACAAGCCGGCGATCCAGTTCCGGAGTTGTTCACGGACGAGGCTTACCGAAGAATCAACCGTTTTGCACTGTCCACGTCACAAGTGAGTGTTCAACGCGATAGATCATTTAAACGCTTTTAGTAAATTTTTGTACTTGCAGAGTTGACTGCACTTTCCAACACCATTATAATTAGGTTCTCACGTTCCTTGACTTCGGATTCACGCTTAAACGCTTCAAAAGTATTCTTCGTACCTCTCCCATTGTGTATAATTGATGAAGATTGCCTGAATAATGATATTGAATAAACCAATTTTTATCTCGGTATGTACGCAGCGTTACTCCATACATTACAAACAATTGTGATCAACATACACTGTGATGCTGCGATTGTTTGGTATAAAACAAGATTGATAACAATTAATCGGTTCGCCTCGATCAATTCTTCTTTACAGTCAAATGTCACTAATGGCGTAATATGTGCGATTTTAATTTGATTCTATTCTATAACCGAATGTTGTTGATTACATTGGCAAAGTTTGAGAGGTCTCGTTCGGAGTTTATGACCGATGTGCAGGTCAATTTAGCAAAATCTCATTCTAAATACGTATTCTTCTACACATTGTTCAATAAAATATCGTACCCTTACTTTCTTGAAAGTCAAAAGAAGTTTGCTAACAATTTGAAATGGTTAAGAAACGTTGACTCAAAATTTTTATATTTCCTGTTTGCATCAGAAATTGATCTTCGATGATAATTGTTTTCGAAAAAATGAACAGTGGCTATGGCTCTGAGTTTTTTCTTTTTTGTTTCGTTACCAAAAACAATAATAATTAATATTTTGGCGAATATGCATAGGTAGTTGTTTTAGACGAGAGAGGATTAATGACCACGATATAAAGATCCCTCAATTATCAAAGTAAGGGGAAAGGTAATCAAGCCCGAAGACAATCGCGCCGTGTCAAATTTCAGTTTGCCGTCAAATTGCACCCTCAATCCATTTCAATTTGGCAACAAAGGCAATTGCTTCAGTTTCCCGGTGCGTTAGAGGACCGGATGCAATTGTTCCGGGGGTTCCACCGCTCGGGTTCCCCGGGAATTCCGGTGAGTTCCCGAGGGGAAGGGCGGAAGTCATTTCACCCTGCAGAGATGAAAGCCAGACGAAGCTCAAGAGTCGGCGCAAGATTACGCGCGTAAAATGAAACCTAATTCTGTAAAATATGAGCGAAATCTCTCTAGCGCGTATTTTTCAAAAAAATATAACTCTTATGCGGAGGAAACCTTCGCCTCGAACATCCGAAGCATCTTTTGCGAAGAGACTTTTTTTTACGACACAACGCGCTCTTCTTTGCTTTCAGATAACCACGCTGAACGATATAATGGCCGGATATGGACCGGTAGTTCCAGAGGGATACGGCTGCGCCTACAACTTCCGGAAAAATGGTGTATTATTTTACATCTCCGCTTTTCACAGCGACGGCCGTACAAGCACGTCTCGATTCGCTAAGGCTCTTGAATCTAGCCTGCGAGCAACAGCCGCCATGTTACAGGATTCCCCCAAGTAATTTAGTAATTGCCGAACTTGAAAAACCGTCTCTATGAAAGGATACAAGGATAGTTATCTGAATTCAAGTTTTAGCTTTCTTTTTTAGTTAATGCAATTTTAAATGCAAGAGGAAGTACGAGAACAGATATATATATATACAATATATATATATAATTCAGCTGTGAAATTGGACCTCGTATTCGTGACAATTGTAACAATGAAGTTGATAAATACCAATTTTCTTGGTTGGCTGATATTTTTCATTTTAGTTTAATATTGACGCATCGTCGTTATCCGAGGTAACCACGAGTATCTTCTCATCCTCGTATTGAAAGGCAACTGCGAAATAATATGTTTAACAGAACGTCAATTAATGTAATTTATAGCCAATCAACGATATCACTATTTACATTCACGCGTCGAGTTGTAGGGAACAGAAAATAAATGTTGTACGGTCTCCGTTCATAGCTGAGTGAACGCGTAATTATGCGAAAAACGCGGTTACATCTGATCAGCCGAGTGCGTATAAAGATGATCGTTAATTTGCACAAGTTCCTTCCACGATCATTGGTGAAAACAGAGTATATTTCATAACATTTCGTGAGTAGGTATATTACAAAAGGTATATCTACCGAATGAAATTGGTGTGTATATAAAAGCAAAGAAGAGAGAAACGAAAAACGGAACAAGAAGAACAAGCTTATTGTTAGACCAATATTATTGTAACCTGATACATATCAATGAAAGTATTTAATCTGAATAGAACTGAATAAGTATTAACGGATCTATAATATATTATTTACTTATTTCTTACGTAAAGATTGTTGTTGAAACAAACATTTATAATTATATAGAAATAATAGTAAATATACAGATATAATATATATATATATATACAGATATGTTTATATATATACGTTATATTATCGGCGATGCAAATTAATATAGTAGTCGCAGCGTGTAGCAGGCAATATAGGTTGATTGTTATTTTAGCTGTTATCTAGTCTTTCAGAAAAAACTTTCGAGCTCTCGAAATTCGCCGATCTATTGTAATCTCCGAGAAAAACGGTACGTAATTCCATCGAAACGAACGATGATACTCCGTGTAGATATAATAAAAAAAATTACCTACAATCGGGATGTCTCAAGAGGTTTGAAAAAGACAAAAAATGCAAATGAAAAAAGGAGTTTCGTTTAGGCAGATATCACGTACTAATGGTTCGGTCGTAATTTCAAGAGCTCCAAGAGATCTTGTCTATTGCAGCAGCGTTAAGTGTAGCCAATTAACTTGATTGGCGCCCGCACAGTAAACTCTTGTCCAATTCTTAGGTAGGTTGGCAGATCGAATCTTATCCGTGATCGCGATCTCCGACGGTAGCACTATTCTCTGTCTATCACACTGTGTAAGCGTAAACGTATGTCACGTATCACTGTTCTTGTAAAATTATACGAATTTACTCACTACTCAAGCCTGTAGGTCAACTGCAGTTAAGACGAATCGGTTCGATTATAACAAGTTGTTATTTAACCAGAATATTTGTGTCTCGTAAATAGGTGCTGCGGAATTTTACAATTAGATTAGGTTGTGTGATATTGCGAATTATATGACACAGGCGTGTTTCGAACGGTCGACGAATTACGTCATGTTTCGTAACTTTGTACGACGTTTACTTGTTAATTATGTTATCGATTGTATATTTAATTCTATACACATATATGTATATTTATATTAATATTGCTGATTTGTTATGTAGGTGAAAAAAAAAACACAACACATTATTCTATAACACGAAATTCTGTTCGTGCAGATTTAAATTTTACAAATTGCATTGTTTACCCGTATCAAAACATTGCGGTAAATTTCGATTAGATACCTACATTGTACGTTCAGCTCGAGGGTCAAAATTACCGTTCTTATTTATTGCAGTATATTTAAAATCTGGATTTGTTTGAAAGAAACGTATACTGGGAATCTAGTGAGTGATTAAAGAATACGAATCTACCCTGAGCTATCAAAGACGTAGATAATATACCTCATCTATGTATCTGTTAATATTTGCGACGGACAGAAGCGAGATAATTTAAATAGTTTTTATTATATTGTGATTCTATCAAGATTGCTGTGACATTTTGTTGAATACCATTATCGCACAGCAAAACTTCGCGTTATAACGTAAAATGATACTGTTGATGATCTGTTTGAATTTATTGAAAAATATTAATTTATTCGACTGTTATATTTATTAGATATATCTGTCTAGAAAAAAAAATTTATAAGACAAATGTTCCTCAGATAATCGAACTATAAACGATTTGCTTGTATATCATGGCTGTATAATAGTTATGCATATAGATTATAATATAATACACACTAATACACGGTGTATGCGGTAATATATCAGTAGGATAATGATGAGAAAGCTCTTATACTCTCGGACGAAGAGTGCGACAACGTGTACTTAAATTACATTGTGTAGATCGCAATGAAGGCTAGAAATCATGTATTGTCGTAACGGTTAAAGTAATCGATGTTCAAATATTACCCAGCTTTTTACATACATATCTAATATCGTGCCGTCGAATGCGCAGTAATAATTTGTGAACAGTCTACATAAGCCTTGCATCTTCGTAAATCCTACATTTCGCCTGGCTGCAGTAATTTGTTGATCCTAGTCGCGGTGAAAAATGCTATAATACCAAATCACGATCGTGAAAATGAAATACATTAATTCTATCATTAATAAATGATCCCGATTTTCTATACATCTATTTCTCACAGACTGCAGCTTGGCAGTTATGAATTAACATTGCGTTACGAATTCCACACACATTTCCGATTGTTGAACAAATATATTATACACTTTCCACAGCACTGTGTTGAGATCCGACGTGAAACTCCTAAACGATAAGGTCTAATATGTGCGATGCACTAATTTCAGCCTGTATGACCGCACTGATTTGACATTTATTGCTAGTGCGAAAAATTTATACTGAAACGGTATTTCACCACCCGTCTAAAAAGTACCACACTTTTACAGATTCACGGTGGATTTTTCCAGAAATATTCCAGAAGTAAATTATGAAATTATACAAGGATGACTAATTTTATCAGTTTGATGAGCAAATTTATTTCAATGTCATTGTAATTTTTGGAAATTTTATTTATTAAGCTGTTTTTCGTTTGTTTTTTTTTCTAATTTTCCAAAGAAATTCACAAAATTTGTAACGAAAGATTCGCTCAAATGTTCTCACGCTATAACAGAATTAATCATCTGCCGCTTCTTTACGTTCTTCTGCAACGTATTTGAAGTTTCGAAACATATTTCGGATTTCATACGGAAACGTGGAAAGAATTTTATTTTTATCTGGGATTTCGTTTGATCACGTGAATTGAAAAGCTACAGCGTTACATTGCAATTGTAACAGGAGCGCTGTAACGTATTACGAAAATGGTCAAGCCATATATACGTAGATGTCTATAATAGCTAAGAGCATGAGCTCAGATAAAACGATAGTCCTTAAAAGAGATACCAAATACATATCGCTAATTATTATTGTAATCGCTTCGATGCGGCCAGGAATATCACGTACATATCAGGCGTAAAGCCGTTTCGTATCAGTGAATAATTCTATTACCTAGATTATACCAATTACCAATTAGAGTATAACTATACGCTAATGTATTATTGTGATGAAAGGGAGTGTGAAATTCATATTCAAGTGAGGAAATCAACGCAACGTAAGTAGTACGTCAATTAAAAAAAGAAGAAAGAAAACGAACATCATTTCTTAAGTGAAATACACTTCAAGTGTGGCATTTGTTGCATGTGGAAAATCTGCAACTCACTGCAATACAGTACATTCAGAGTTCTTCGTTTAAATGTTTTGTATTTTCGCTTTTACAGGTTTCTAAGTCTTTTCATTTTCACACAAGACCGTCAATATTTTCGTAATAAATGAAGCTATGCAAAATATTTTCAGACCACACTCAAACACACTATTAAATGATCATTGCACTATTGCACGAAAGATATTTCGTTGAACAGAAATAGTGATATTCGAAAAAGAGTTGCAAGATTTGTCGTTTCTTAAAGCGAACCCAACGCAGCTTCACCTTGTGATAAGTATCCGTACTGTATTCTCACTGAAATGTAACTCACACGTAACCACTTCCTGTTTGTACAGAAAGTATACAAATCATACCTCTAAGAAGTAAAATATATGATATATACATATACATGAATGTACGCCTATAAATGTGAATAAAGTTTGTTGCAATATTTAATTTGTGTAGAGATAAATAACATTTTATATCACGGACAAAAAGGGTGGCAGAGAGCGAAGGATTTGAAAAAGACGTTTGAAGAAAATTGCTTCCATATTCAACAAGAATATTATTTAAAATATAGATTTTTATACATTTACTGAAACATGTACATTGCCTGAAACGTGAATAACTATAAGGTAAGTACAATCATGCACAATTTTTAGCTGTCTATTGTGGCGTGTTATCCGAACTGAGAATAACAGGAACGTGAGTTGCCCTCCGTAAAAACAGTCTGAACGGATTAAGTCGTGCACCGCTGGGTGATATTATCTAACCCGTACTGCACTTTCTAATCACTCGAGATCACCAAATTTAGCAGCTACTCATTTCATATGCTGGTATATTAATTATCAATCAATTTTCTGAGCTGCTTCACTTCATTTTATGAAGTAATTAATCACAAATATCGAAATTAAAAAAAATTTGTTTTATGGCTAAAATATGCGGAACATTTTTCAAAAATAATATTCAAAGAAGAAAATGTATGACGAGTGAGTGATATTTTTTCCACAAAGTAATTTCTGATAATTGAAACGCGAATCATAACGCACGATTATTTACAATAAAATAAAAATCCATACGCATTTAACTAATCTTGTTTACAGATTCGAATCCTAAAATAACTGACACAAATATACAGCAATAAGTTAGAACAAAATGTTCTATTCAAATAATAAAACGCATTCAATTCTTGTTCGTCCATAATTTGTTCTGTTGTTATTTTGATCAGACGGAATTTCTTCTTATATTTGTTTTCGAAGATTGTAATTTTGATGAAATTATATTACAGCAGGTAATAATATAACGTATCAACTTCCTGCAGTTATTGCTTTTTATTTAAATATCCTGTAATTAATACTCTACATACCAAGTCGTTAAACAGGGTGGCCACTAAATCTCCATCACGAAATTCCCTGCCTTTTCCAGGTTTTCCAGACAAGAAATCTTATAATTTTCCCTGAACAATTTGAATAAATTCGTTATAACAAATTGAAAAAAATATACGTATTTTCTATACAATTTTTTTTTTTTTTTCTCTAGACGAAAGTACGAACCGTTACTTGGGTCACACTGTCCCATCTAGCCATCTAGCCGATGCACAGTCGTTTGTAAGGTAATATTTAGGAGTATTCAAAGTTTGAAGAGAACCTTCCGGTGATGGTAAGAAAATTCGTATTCGATCTAATTTATCTAAAGCTTAAAAAAAACTGTGGGACGTATTTGTATGAAAAAAGTATATAGTAAACGATTCCCTGATTATTCGAGAATTGCAGAATTCCATGACATTTCCAGGTTTTCCAGAATTCCCTGACCAGTGGTCATCCTGAAAGAGAACCGTCCAGTGATGGTAAAAAAAAATTCGTATTCTATCTAATTTATCTACAAGCTACAAAAAAAAATCAATTTCCCTGACTTTCCGCAAAACTCCCTGACTTTTCCTTGACTATTCCAGAATTTCAGAATTCCCTGACTTTTCCAGGTTTTCCAGTTTTCCCTGACCAGTGGCCACCCTGTCAAACAATAGCAAAATCATTTCAAATGAAACTATTACGTCAACATCTATTATCCATCAGGTGCTTGGATTCAACATCTCAACGTTGAATTTTATTCGTTAAATCATAAGTGCAACATATCGAACGTAAGCAAACAATTTGTTCATGCCATGGTGCTAATACAAGGCACTTGGTTTACTACTGTCATTCACTGAATAAAGAATAGGATTGCTTAAATTATGGACATGTTACACTTATGATTCAACGAATATAATTCAACATTATATACATATACCTATATATATCACATATGACAATAGCACATATATTATATACCGAAGAAAGAATTCTTTCCTTCTTTGTACTTTTACAATGAAATCATAACGATATTGGACACTTAAAAAATATGTAATCAGTAATGTATATGTAACGCATGCGAACATGTAGATACGTCACAAATACAAGATTGTATGCTCAGCATAACCCTTTCTCGCTAATACATCACTTGATGAATCATCAATAAAATGACTGAGTTCGAATAAAATAATTCAAAATACTTAGTACTGGTAAAATAATAGAAATACTAACAAAGCCTACCGTAGCGAACACTTTAGTCAGTGGATTCTTTCGTTATTCACCTATCGTCGTCGCTTAACCGAGCAAACGTATCTGTGAGCAACACAGCCGCAGTTGGCCGTAGCTTTGAGTCATGCTGTAAGCATTTAGCAATAAACTCATGACCCTCCACTGACAGATGTCTAGGTGGTGTTGGACTTTCGCCCATACCAACCTAAAAAAATAATTAAATTTTTATGTCGGTTAAAAACTTTGCCAATATATGTATATTTTATTTTTATATAAAATTACCACAAACTTTGGACTAATTTTAAATTTCTCCAACAGCAGAATTATGTTGTAAAAGTATTTGACAAGATAATTTATATGGATGTTTGATTTTGTTAGTAAAAATAAGGTGTGAAACCAACAAACTGAAAGTCTTTGAAAAGGCTGATGTGGTGACTTACTTTGAACATAATTTGGTAATTTGAGTCATATTCTGCCCAAGGCCTTTTTCCACTGGACATTTCTACTACACAGCAGCCAACCGACCAGATATCGGCAGCTCGTCCATGTCCTTCGGATTCCGTTTTCATGAACACTTCTGGAGCCATATAAGCTAAAAAATTTAAATAGTTCATTTCTGTATAATGAACCAGGTGAGAAAATGATTTATTCTAGGCTGAAATAGTAGAAGCTTGTTAATGAACAGGTACCTTGAGTTCCAACAAATCCCTGGAGTTCACCTGGCATCGTCGTGTGTGCCTTTATTTTAACTGCTGAACCAAAATCACCTAGTTTCAGGCAATTCTCTTCATCGGTCAAAAATATATTCGCAGCTGTAATTAAAATGCAGCATTCAGGGGGGAGATGTAAAACTGTAAGCCATTTCTGAAGAGTGCAATATTTTTTTTTATAACGGAATTTCATATCAAAATTATTAGCATGCATGGACTTACTTTTGATATCTCTGTGTACAACACCATGCGAATGTAGTACTGAAACAGCCAATAGGAGTTGATGGGTATATTTTCTGACCAGTGGTTCAGGTAGTCCATTTCCACTGCCAGCCACCAAGCTTTCAAGTGTGCCTTCGGCGCAAAATTCCATAAAAATGAGCATTTCTTCCTATTGGGTTGAAAAAATGATTGAAATTGAAAGTTGTGAGAAATTTGTACTCTTGAAATATATGTTAAATATCCTTGATTAACAAACAAGAGTTACTCTGGTCACATAAGACAGGCTCACAACGTACCCTATGAATTTCAATACCGTGGTAGCGAACCAAATGTTTATGTTGGATTCCTTCAAATATCTGCAATTCTTCAGCTACCCTTCTAATTGCTCTGTGATCGCCTGGCTGGAGCTGAACTTCTTTCATGGCAAGAAGCTCACCAGTTATATTATTTACAACGGTGTAAACTTTGCCAAATCGACCCTGACCTGAAAGAAAGTTTTTACTGCAAATACTTGGATAAAAATATTCTAAATTCCAGATTTATGTATCACAGTATCATTTAAAACGTTAATTTTAACAACTATTTGTTACTCACCAATTTTTATACCACGCTGCCAGGTAAAGGTAACACATCTCGATTTAATATGAACCCTATCAGCTGGCCGCCTCTCCGTCACGTGACCGATAACTTGTCTGTTTATCAAGTCCTCATCCAGTTTTTGTTCCAATTTTTTGACAGCTAGAGATACCCGCTGGTGTCTGGCTAGTAATTTGTGTTCAGGTACTATTAATGTTACAGCTGATACTCCATCTGTCAAACTGGACGAATTATTCTTTTGTGACACTGTTGCCGGGTCCGGAAATTCTAGATTCTCTCGATATTTTTGTACGCTGCTGCTGTTTGGTGTCCTGCTTTTTGGACGAGCTGGAGAAGCTGTTCTCGAACGCGGCAGTTTCCTCAAATCTATATTCGATAACGTTTAAACCATATCTATAACAATTTACGAACACCTCCACGTCACCCCGTCGACTGAGATAATATTTTGCCACAAAGGTGTGTTCCAAGCAGAAATTGATTGAAATTAATGTAACAGAAATATGTAGACAACTCAACAAATTTAAACATAAAGTGCTTACGTTAGACTTTTCTGGAATAATAAAGCTTCGAATCTCCTTTTGTTAACTTTGCTTGTAAGTCTTATGGCACTGTAATAATATCATGGTACAACTGTCTACACATAAATTTATGTAACAATAATCATGCATAAACTTACTTTCGACATCAGCAGGTGAAGTGGGAGTGGCTGTTCCAATGACATGTGAGATACAGCGGTCCATAGAAGTTTTCAGTTCCTCAAACTCTTGGTCCGTTAAATGTTTTGTGTTCAATGGTTCACAGACTGTCATAAGAAAGTCCAGTCCTTGATTTGCCCACCTCGGTCTTAGGCCACGGCCTCGGTCGCAGCAAGATCTAACAAAGTCCATCCATAAAAGAGCAAAGCTAACCAAGCCACGAACTAGCACCGATCTTTCCTCAGGTAAGAATAGCTTGCAAAGTTCCTTGTGGTATTCAAATCCCATTTTATAAGCTTGATGTAAGACTTCCCTTACTCTGGACCTCAAAGCCAGACGATCAGATTCTAATTTTGGTTCTTCTGCTTCATTTACTCCCATTTGCACATTTTCAATTGTCGATGTTATTTGGTGTCTCAGATCCATCACTGCGGTCTGTTTGGAAACAATTCTATAATTGAGGCTATAATATCGTATATGTTGGGCAATTTTTCTTATTCGATACGCTTGAGATTAGTCGTTACCATTCAGTCTGGAGAATTAGGTTCTTACTCAAAATACTAAGTACATCAAGAAAATATGTGTAGCCTGTACTTACTTTCAACTTATTGATCGACTCTGCAGTTTCAGGGCTATTTGAAAATTTTTGGATATCCCGTCTCAAGCATTTGATGAACGTAATATTTCTTATCACTTTGTCTTTAGCAATAACAAACATACCCTGCACTTCTCTGGCTGCAGTCATGATTTGGTTTCTGTATAAATGAATGAAAAATTATTATAATATTTCTTAAGACATTAAGATGTTTCAAAGAATTGATTTAAAAATAAATCTTTTTGCTTTCTCATTTTCTTCCATTAATACGAGATTTGTGTTTCGTGAAAATAGGCAAAGTAATCGATGGACATACATCGCTAAAATTTATTCTATTTGGATATCTGATTTTTAAGTAAATATAATAAAGCAATCAAACGATGAAAATTCTAGAAAAAATATACCCGTATTTGCAATAGTGTTATATAGTTGCAATAGCCAAATGAGTTTTATTCTTACTTCAACAACTTAACTTCGTCTTCCTCTGCCGTAGCTTCTTCCCAAATTTCAGTTGGCCGACTGGTTAAGAATTCTTTGGCTTGTTCTATCATGGTACATGCCATTTCACTAAAATGTAAAAAACAATACAATGAATACAGTACAAAACTTTGAGTAGTCGGGTGCGGTTCATCCAGAATGTGGATTAACCGGGCATGATGTGATATATGTGTATTGTTTTTTTCCCTGAAAATCTGTTTAACCATTAATAGATTGACTACATATAATATGAAGAAATGCAACAAATAGTTATGATTAACGTACAAAAAAGTTAAGGACAGATCAAATTCGAATACTTTTTCAAGAAAAATGTCTATAGATCAAATTCAGATTATCGGTGGATATATTGATATAATATACCATTACAGTAAATTACAGAAACGAATATGTGGATCACATTGGTAAATGCTTTCAATTTAAAAGATAACATACCAAAATTTTACGCTGGCTATATCGAATCCATCAGAGATATTACCAGCAATAGAAATGATGAACGACCATTCTTCTTCAATAAAATTCTTTTGAAAACTTTCGTGCTGCACCATATCAACCCATTGTTGCAAATAATTTAAGTACAGTTCAAACACCGCCTTTAAACTTTTGTCGAATTCTTGGATTTCTTCGTAAAAAAGTATTTCGCTAGTATTTTTATCAGCAGCAACAGCAGCCAGAGAGTGCTCTTCAAATCTCTGTCGATGTACACATGCGATTTTCAAACCTTCACGTAGTTCTCGCATCAATTGCCGAACGGATAGGGCACTAGGCTGCTCAGGCTTCTGTTCTAGTCTCATTCTCAGAAATTCGTGTACTACATCCAACGGCACACGAGAAAGAAATACAAATGCTGCCCTGAAATCCAAATCCCCATCATTACTTGAGAGTTCGTTACATCAAAATTTGCTAATTTTTGTTAAAAAACGTTTATGTAGCCACAGTTCACAATCAGTTTACGTGATCGGATACCTGTAAGATGGGAGATTCAGCTCTTTTGATTCAGGACTCCAAGCTCCATATCGTTTTAGTTCTGTGTCGCCTTCATACTCTTCAGTAGCACTGCTATCCATATCACTGGCGTCATATTTTTCCAAAGTCAATCTGACTTTGCGCAAAACTGATGTATGTAGTCGTTCTAAAAACTGGAGACTTTTTCGAAGGCCTCGAATTTTTAACACATCTTCAATGTACTTTCTGAAACAAACGTATTTTTTTGTGTCACATGCGAAGGTTTTCTCGACGTTTGATTGTTTCTTTCATCTACCTGTAAGCATGCCGGTCTAATTCCATTAGATAAGAGTCAAGATGGTTTTTGTCGTCATCCGTAGGTGTAAGAATTCCTGATTCAGGGGTGGAGGGCCAAAAACGATGAAGTGATGACGTTTCTATAGACGATGTACTGGTGTTACTGTCGCTGGGACTTGTATTCTCTTCCGTCTGCGATAAATTAAAGCGAACCAAAGTTTGACGTGCATCTACAGAGTCTATTGTATCTGATGACCTCGAACTGTAAACCACATATTAACATCGAAACACAATATTTCTTCCCATCCCGTTTTTCAAATCTATAACAATCTATAACAATCTACAAAGTAAAGAATGGTGCCACTCATAAACTAGGCATTAAGGGGGGTTTCTACTTCGTTAGATCGAAATAGGTTCGAATTGTTATCAGTTTGTTATGCAAAAAATATTAAATATAGAATGTTGATATTTGGTATGTTTACTAAGCAGTCTTTATTGAACATAACAATATTTCTTAAAGTTTGACAAAATATAGTACTGGAAATGTGAGGAGCCACGTATGTCGGTGTGTTATTTTTCAATATTTCTTTTTCGTTCTTATACACAATATCGTAAGAAGTAAAAATAGTTTTGACGTTTTCGGCTGAGATCACCTGTCCTGGACTTATACTTCCATAAGCGAAGAATGTCATTGCCGGCGCACCAACATACGTAGCTCCTCCAACTCCCAATACCATGTTTTGTCAAACTTTAAAAAATATTATCATGTTCAAAAAAGGCCGTTTACTAAACATACCAAATAACAACATTTTATATTTCATATATTTTGCATAATAAATTGATAGAAAAAAGAATATTTTTCTGCCCAGCAAAATAGAAACCTCCCTTAAGAACTTTTTACCCGAGCCGATACAGTTCTATTACTATACATGAGGAAATGTTATAATTCTTTACCTTGTGAAAAATTTTCAATTACATACATTCGAGCGTCAAGTGAATTCCCTACATACGTATAAGAATTCTGAACGAAGCAAACCATAAGGTTAAACAAACTTTTCATCAACTTTCACAAACGAAATCAATTACCTTGTGCCTGAATCAGCCGATTCTTCTTGTCTCTTTTTTGTATTCAAAAGAGTGAGAAGTTTGCCTAGGATCAACAATTTCAGTTTTTGATGCTTTGTCATATTGTACCAGAGGCACAATGCCTTGACTCTACCCATAAATTCTTGGCTTTTGTACATAGGATACTGAACAGCCAATGCATGGGATGATGGGTAAAGAGCTTCAGCTGCTTCCAATCTTCCCAAAAGATTTTCTACTTGCTTTAACGCCTCTGCTTGAGCACGTGTGCAGGCACGACAGTACATTGACAGGCAACCAGGACACAAACTCATGTCAGAATTTCCAGTCAAAACAGGATTTACAGCATCTTCAATTTCGCTGTCACCTGAAATTGTGGACAATGATCCAGTATCGGAGAGACTAGTTGGATCAAATCTGTCAAAAATAAACAATTGTCATTTAAAGAACTAGAAAGCCTTTGTCTTAATACGAATGATACATAGCAAGTACTACTCCAATGACCTGAATTCCATAATTTCAGTCAATAATGATCCGACGGCTTCCCGCTGCCTGCACAGATATTCATCTTGTGCTGTTGGACTACGGTCTGCGTGATGAGCTTGTAATTCAAGCCATATCAAGTCTTTCAATTCGTTTTGCCACAATGTCTCCTCGTGACTCATTTGACGTCTACAATTTCGTTCTTTGTCGTTACTGCCCTATTTAATAGAAATACTTGCATATTGAGTTAAGTTTATAATGTCAGACAGTAAAACTAGGAACTTCTCGATTTTGAGAGTATCATTTATTGATTTCATCGTAAAGTTACTAACATATGAATACCGTAGAATGTTATAGTCTATAATCTTCACCATTTCTGAAAAACACGTTAATTAGTTTCATCACTTATGCCAAATCGACTTTTGTCTTCGAACATTTTTTTAATAATTTGAAAGCTCTCTAATGATTATACAAATTTATTCATGATCCTATTTTCAGTTCACTCTGTAAATTTCAGGATATACCCTAAATGATCTACTTTTTGAAACAATAAAACAAAAACCATTTGTTTTTTGGACCTTTGCATATACATGACTCAAAGTCAAAAGAACGTGTTTTTTGGCACTTCGTCAGAATCTATCTCAAAATGGATTTTGTATTCGGAAAGATCAGCTTTTTTCACAGGAAAAACGCATTAGGTCACATTTTTTTTACGAGGACAGGAAGTGTTGAGAATTCGAAAATAAAAGTCCAATTCAAAAAAGTGATAAAATTGATCATCAACGTTTTTCTCGGATACTGTGAGGATTAGAGATGCGACAAATGGAGAAGTTTTAGATCTCAGTGTGTAGAATATCATATCCAAATTTCAGCCAACTCAACAATTTGACTTTGCAAAGCTGGTCGATCATTCGTGGATCAGTCCATACATCATAATTATGTTATATCGTTTTTACTTTGATTACTAACAAGTAGCAACTTCACTCTTATCCTTCGCATATACTTGGAATGAAACAAGATTTTACTCATGACTTATAACTCTAAACGAATTTCAAGCTACTCACCAGTTTGATTAAAAACGAAAAGGTATCATGAAAAATTTCTCTTTCTTTTAAACTTAGAGATTTTGGAGTCTTAGCGGATAGAGCGTCTCTTTCTTTAAGAGTTGTTTCAAGTGTATCTGTTTCACTCTTTATTCCCTCAACATCCACTGGTTTTGAATGCAAACTACGAAATCGGTTTCTAGTCTCAACCTATAAAACAAAAGTTTTTGTACAAACAATTACTAGCAGAAACAATAGCAAAAATCGATGAATCGAATGATATGAAGATAGTCTTGTTGTATGAATCTGTTCCAAATTCGACTCAGAATGAATGAAATACGGTCATTAAACATGTTCAATATCATACCCTAATAACAGGTGTTTTAACTAATGGTTTCTCTGCTTTTTTGCCATAACTAACAGCTGCAGAAACATCCAATTTTAGATCTCTTTCAGAACCTCGTAACAGCTTCAAATTCTTTTTATTTCTACGACTTCCCTCTTTCAGCACTTCGCCCTCAGTTTCTCTATCTCTATCTTTGTCAGCTTTATCACACATTTCATTAAACAACATAGTGTCGAATGTGTTACGTCTACTTATTTGTGGTTTACTGTGCACTGACTTTGAAATAGACTTGAGCTCTCTGCAACAGAAAAAAGGACATAATTGAGTATTGATGAACAATGCGGTGAGAAAGTTAGCAACCAGGAGGTCAACCAGGAAAAGATGTTGGAAAACATAAAGCCTGCCTCATTATTCTGCATGATGAAATAGTTCTTAATGTTTTACGCTTACTTTACTGCATATTTTATACCTACGATTGAATGTCTTTCTGCTTTTTTTCCTTCTGCCGTCTGTTGAAGCGTGTTCTAGGAGGTGTTTGTCCATAAAGATCTGTCATGTCGTTAAGTGCGTCTTCAAATGCAGCATCTGGGCTTATGTCCTTTTTTTTACTGCAGAAATAGAAGAATTTATTTTTCATCATGCAGATCAATTTTTCAAATAATTCTGGTTATAATTTATTGCCTCCTCGTCAAAAACAACAGATGAATCGATGCTGTTTGACAAGCAACACAATTCCGTTCCAACGTTCATATTCATTATAATACTATTATTTCACAGATCTACCGCGTGTGATTAATCAATTATTAGTATTATGTAATAACAAGAACAAAATTATACACTTTTAAATTTAAACACATGTATTTCATTTCTTTAAATTTTAAATGCTCATTTATTAGCTGTAACGATATTCAATCTCTCTGATAATAGTTCATTAGAAAAACTCAACACTCTGCCGATTGTAACAACAGAGACTTAATAATGCATTCAACTGATAGGTACATTCTCTTATCACTCATATATCAAAGCTCTGTTGCGATATAAGCGAGCCAAGATAACGCTAAAAAAAGTATCGTAAATGATTCACTTCTTTCCGCGTGAGTTGCGATGCTATAAAATAAAAGGCTTGTTAGATTTAGGGACAATCGTCAAGTTAGTTACGTAAATTGTGTCTGCGACAGTTCATTTAATTAAAAAAAAATCAAGAGTATAAATGTAAGAAATCAATGATTATAGTCGCTCTGCAGAAGAAAAGATATAACAGCGTTATGTACACACATTCCATAAATTGTAATTCGATTTAAAAAAAATTTGACACTTCATTTCATGTGCATTCTTTGAAAGTACTCACAAAATATTTGTTGAATCATATACAATTGATTAAACTTAACCAGCTTTTATTGTACACAGCTTTTTGACATACTTTCAATAGACTTGTAGATGGTTTTTTTAATTATGTGCATATGATATTTTTGCTTCAAAATTACAAGGCATTAAGAGAGAAAAAAACTAAATTGTTTCATCCAGCAGGTTATTTAAGTTAAATATAATAAATATTTGATTCACACATATCCTATTCAATATTATTCAAAGTAGCCAAAATTTTATCTCATACTATAGAACCAAAAGTTCTGAGATACGAACCGATTGTTAGCAAATGCTGATTTCATACACCCCATTATATAACGTAAATTTTCTGTAACAATTACCTTTTGAGCTACACGTAACACTTTACTGTTGGAACGTTAACTAATGTTTCAATTAATACATAACGAAACAGACTACAAGAATTTTTGCTACAAGTTCAGCAAAATAAAATTTCCAATTTTTTCAGTCATATGTCCAAAACTTGTTTCAGTCTATAGGCTTAAAACTCGTAAATTAAAACATTTTATATCAAATCAAAACACTCAATTCCTGTTATTTTAATCTTGAAAAATCCGACGATACAACATAGATATTCACATATCAACACGGTGTAAAAATATAAAACAGCATTATCATTACCCGCCGACTTGCGACGCTGTTACACCATAGTTCAATTGTTTGTTTGAACTTGGCGTACTTTTCAAGTGACAATCGTACTTGAAACGTACCGTGTAAACATAAGCACACAAGTAAAGTGTAGTTTGAATATTTGGCGGAGTTTATCCGTCAAAAAATACTTCGAGAGATGAATTTACTGCAAGTACTGTTAGGTTAGGCGACATCAGCTGAATACGAAGGTAGATGATAAGCTAAGCGCGACGTACTCAGCGCAAGAGGCTAGTTGACCATCAAGTATGCTGCTAAGTAAACACAGAAATTCTCGATGTGTGAATTGCTACATTTTTCCAGTTCTATTTATAATGAAGGTCTAATAGTCGCGTGAATTATTACTCGGCTGTTTGACGGAACCCACCTGTCGTCAGAATCATCCCAGTCTAAACTCTCGGCGCCTGTTGTACCGTCGAAACACATCATTAATCCCTCTTCAAACGACATCTTTTTGCCACTTTTTCCCACGTCAACGACAGACGAAATAAACTCGAACGCCGACTGTCTATCGTCTGACCGCTTTTGTTCCCCTACTTACTCCCCAAGAGCGATGGAGTCGACCGCCCGACTATGCTGCATTCTCGCACGCAAAGTAAACACACTGCGACACCGACATATTCTCTTCGGCACTGAAAATTCCGACTTCGATGATGAGTGGCGACAATTACCCGAGTCGCTACCGCGAAATCAAGACTCGGTTCTTGGATCAACGTACGGAACAAACACTGCGCAAAATGGGTTTCTATTATTCCGTTGAACAGAACTTGTCGGATATGAATTGTGCGGATTTTCCCCAAGGCATTGTAATTTAACGACGAATTTCATGCTATTTGTTGAAACGAAGGATACGTGTTTGTCACGTATACATATGCATAATTGTTTCCACGTACGAAAATAAAAGATGGTATAAGACGATCTCTGAATCCTATCTAGTGGCAAGTGGACGCAATGTAGCCAAAATATGCTGCGAAGTACGTTTTGTTAATTAGTGGAAATATCATATATACAGTAAATACATAAATAAAACAATAATTAAAATGGAGTTATTGAGTCATCATATCCTTTAAACTCGATGGAAGGAAATTCTTGAAAAAACCTCAAACGGGTTGTAGATTTTGTAATGAACGACATGCGAAAGCTCTGACAAAAGTGTTGGGTAAATTAATAAAATTAATGACTCATGCGCCTCGACAACATTCGCGGATCATACAGTTCAAAAGTCAGGGGTTTCAATTCGCTCGAACGTCAAGGCGTAAAAGCGATGCCAAATGATTCCAGAAACTTTCAACCTGATTTACTGTTAGTCTGATTTTACGAGATTTATGACCCAACCGCCCCACCAATTATTTACAATAAAGTTGTAAAATGCAGTTTTAAATATTTTCTACCGATCGTGCACAAAGTTCAATTTCACAGCGGAAACATAGCGAAACTTCCCTGGTGAAAATTATTACTACTACGATTTTTTTGGCAGGAATTGGGCCATTCCGTATTATTTCGTACAAAATTGTAAATATGCATAGTTTTTCGTGAAAAATTGTCAATTTTCTTTAGAAATCGTGGTGGCGTATCGATTTTTTACTGAAAAAATTCAAATTTTCACAAAAATCTACAAATTTTTATGAGAAAGTATGCTTATACACAATTTTGTACGCAATGTCCCAACTTTCCACAAAAATTTGTAGAAAATCGTAAAAATCATTATCACCAGGGATATGAAAAAAGAATCATTTATGCTTTTGCAACGACTCTATAGGGAAAGATCAGTATAGAAATTTCGTTTTTCCCGCAAGTTACGGTTTACCGCATGACCGACGGTTTCAAGTTACAAAATAGCAATAAAATTACGCAGTTCCGGGTTTAGAGGGGGGCAACCAGGGCCGACACAATTTTTGGTAAAATTTCCTAGCAAATGGTATGTAAAATTACTCTTCTGACAAAAAAAAAAATTTAGAGCTACATTCCCAAACATTGAAATTACATTGAGAATGTATCTTGTGTTGATGGTGTCGAACTGCACTGGAGAGCGCTCATTTTCCAAAATGAAAATTATAAAAAGTAGGTTACGAACTACTATGAGACAAAGCCGTTTGTCAAAGTTATCCGTACTCAGCATTGAAAGTGATTTTCTCCGGGATTTTACCGATATCATTGATGACTTTGCGTCGAAAAAAGCTCGCAAAATTCCATTCGCCTAACGATGTAATTTAATGTGGCTCATTTTTTGTATTTTACAATATCGACATGTGTTAGTTGACATCATTGCATATGTCTCACAATAAATTATTGCTACACTATAAAAATGAAATTTTCCCATCTTGTTTGAAAAATAATTAGGGGCCTCCCACTTCTTTGTTGCCCTAGGGTTTCCACAACTATAAATCCGGCACTGACATTACGAATGAGATTATTAAATTCGACCTTATAATTTTACATAATTTCGAATCATTTAGAATGATTTCAGATCACGATTTCAAAGGCGTTTAATAACTGTTTTCCTGATTTCAAATTACTGCAAATCTGTTATAAACACATTTGCCGTACCTGAGATTTCCGAAGATGATTGAGTATTGTCACCAAGTTATCTATATTTCGTTCATAAATTGATGGGTAATTAAATGCTAATATCTGTCACTCAAAAGTCTTTTAGAAATATCCGTGTAACTTATTTCGTTAACGGATATTTACGTATTTAGGAATATCCATACACTTATAGAGGATTGACTGCGCGATCTGTTCACCACTGTTCACCGAGCTGAAGCCGTAATTAGACAGAGAGAGAGCTCAGCTGGAACCGGATCTCTCTGTTGCATGATAGAAAGATCGGCGGGGGGGGGGGGGGGGAGGGAGGTACATGCGTACGAATTTATACCCTCCCCCCCGCCAAGTTTCGCAATCAGATTAGAGTGAGATATCCGGCTCCAGCTATTGCTATCTCTTTCTAATTACGAATTCAGCTCACAATCAGTGAACAGACCGCGCAGACTATCGGTATAAGTCTATGGGAGTATCTAACCTGGTCAATGATAATCACTTAGGTGATGGTTATTCAGCAAGTCTGAAGTACACAATTTTAAAAGCTTGTAAAGAACAGAGATAATATGTTACGCGTATAGGTGTAGGAAATATCGCGTAAGAGAAACAAAAATTTCTTTTTTTCTGTAAGATACGAATTTTATTTAAACAATCTCTATTTTTTTTTTTTTTTTTCTTTTAGCAAGTACAGTACTTTCCATATATCCTTGCACCAACGAATTCTATCTATCGATATACAATACCCATGTATATGTATATCATATTCAATGATTTACACAAAATTTCACATTTTCATATTTTAATACTGCTGGAAACCATTGCCTGGTAGAAAAAAAAAAGGAAAAAAAAATAATCAAACAAACTCAGTAAACAAAGATTGTACAGTTATTTTTCCATAGATAAAATATCTGTTATTTATAATAATTATAGACTGAACGTCGCGTCGGTGCAATGCTCGCACGTGAAGTACTATCGTATTGTTAATTCTCGTTTTTTTCTTTTTTCTTTACATTTTCATGTTTTTTTTTTAGTGTAAAAATTGTATAACTCAGTGTTCTAGCACCTTGATTCATAATCAACGCAGTAAGAACAAAGACAAACTTTTTCTGTAAAGGGATAATAATTACTGAATATGTACCTAGATGTATTATTGTTTCTACAGAGCCCTTGATTAGATTAAGCAGATCATTGCTAAGGGGGATCGGGAGACCTATCGCTGCGTTTAAAAAATTAATAACAATATAAAAGGTATGGTTCTTCTCTTGCGTTTGCATAAAGGGTATGTAAATGGGGTATTAACACTTCTCATCAGCCTTTCGAATAATTTAGCTTACGAGCATAAGAAACTCTACCTTATTACACTAAAAATGTTTCTTTTTTTTTTTGTATATCGAATTTGAAACTTTCATTCAGCTTCTATAGCTGTGTAAATGTTCGTTATAATTTCGTGAATAAAGCATACTTAGAAATACATTGTACTTCATCTAAATGAGAAATTGGGGGGCTCGACGGCCTCTTTTCACTGAAATATGTTAAAATTCAACATTTTTTTTTCGCTCGTAAGGTGTTCATAGGACCTTGTGGATGAGAGCAGCGCAAAGACTTATATATGGTTATAGTCGACTAAAATACAATAACACGTAAAACTTTTGTGTTTTCTATATTTAGCTAAAACCATAAAGTTGAGAAAACATTTAAAACTCCGCACAGAACTAATTCGGGTCTTTCAGGATTGATACGCTTTTTCGAATCCAGGATTCCCCCAAGTACCCTGGTTTCTAGGTTTTCCCTGTGCGTATCGGCCCTGGGCTGTGTGCATCGAAAATAATTTCCAATTCTTATATGTGTATAAAGTAGAGAAATCTACAATAATTAGTTCCAATTTTTCATTAGCGTTACCAAAAGACAATTGCGATCGTTACATGCACCTGAACTTTATTGAGTTCGTAATATATAGAAATACCTTAGCGTAGGTGTGGTCATATATTTTTTTTGGTTTTCAACATATGTGTTTGCTTCAATTTTTGTTCAATTGCAAGAAAAATAGAAACTTATTATTTTTATAATTATCTGCTTTATACACAGTGACCAATACCTAAATTGCCTTACAATCCAATTGATTTACGCCTTATGATGTAAAATGTTTTTGTTTATATTCTATTTTTGTGTGACTTATTTGTTCTCGTATCTCTTCAAATCGTAAACTGAAAAATTGTCAAACGAACTTGGAATTACATGTGTTCTGTCAAGTTTTTAATATTGTGAAAATTTGAATAAAATAGTGCTGAGTAAGCAAGTCTACTGGTAAATATCGAATTTTTTTTACTGGAGAGCTTGGCATAATAATGAATAAAATTTCAATAATTCTTCAGATCGACGTACTCGCATTTCTACGTGATCTAAAAGACAATCAATTAAAGTAATTGTGGTTACACACTATGTGTGACTTTTAAGAAAAGCAAGAGTGACAAACTCAACTTAAGCTTTAGAAAAAAATGCTAATTTATATCTCCGGCATAATATTATATTTTAATTTCAATATTTAATTAATCCGATATAATGATGGACGAACTTCATAAACGACTATTTTCGTCAAATTTTTGTGGAATGTCTTGCATTAATATTGCTATTAAATTTTGCGCCACGGATAAAAGCTGAAGCAATTGTTGAAAATAAAATAAAAAAAATATCAACTAGCTTCGTTCATTTTTGATAATTTTGCATAAATTATTTCTAATATACCATCTTGCTTCTCGTTCCGAATAGAAAAGGACAGCTATAAAATCCGTTGCTTTAGTATATTTCTAACATTAACTCGTAGTAATAATAGTAATAATAATAATATTAATAATATTAATAATAATAATAATATTAATAATAATAACGCTACTGAATTGTAAATATTAATATTAAATATATTCCAAAAATATCTATAATTATTCAATTATGCCTTATTATTTGTAGCAATAGTGGTGGTCTTGGTGATCTTTTTCTGTTTTCTTTTCTTTTTCTTTTTTTGTAGTGTGGCAATGGTAATACTAATAGGAATAGTGGTAGTAGAGACAATACTAATATTACACATTGAATGGTACATCGGATTTTCAGTCGTTTCTGCTAAGAATATCCAATTTCATTTAAGTTGAATAGAAATCGGCAGAGATTATTTTAAGATTTTGGACTTTTTAGTTCAATTTTTCTTTGTTTTTATTTTGTTTGAAAAGTTAGAAAACAAATATCTGACACGCAAAATCTCCGAATCTCTTACCATAAAAGTTGCAAGGTCAGACTTACAAAGACCGTGCAGTGTGTTTTAATGCAGTATAAAACAATACAAATGTTGCACACTTTTTTGCCTATAAGGTTTATATTGTCGTTAAAAATATTCACATGAGATTTTAAGGTAAGTGGATAGTATTATTTGCTTCAATGTTTTTAGTTTTTCTTTATATATCGTTCAAGGCCACGAGTGTTCAATATAAAATTACTCAATAGTAATTGTACTCCGTTCGTATTAATCTGTAAATACCTTACAAGTAATCCGCAGGGCATTAATGTTAATAAAACGTTTTTCTTTTTTTTTTCTTTTCTTTTTTTTTTTTTTCTTTTTTTTTGATATCTCATATCACTTACTTAATGTAACCAGCATGTACATTGTCATTGGTTGTGTTCAATTTCAGTTATTACTGATATTACAGGATCTATGCATTCATAGACTTCGATAGCAAACATTTCAACAAACATATAATATTTACATATCCCTATATATGCTTCAACAATCTATCACCCTTCCGTTCACAATTCCAGAAATGAATTTTTTTTTCTTTAGAGAAAATTTAAATTGTATACTTTGAACGATTTTTTTTTAAATAATGAGACATCTTCAAAATTGGAGCGCATCATTACATAATTTAGTTGTGTGCATAAGAAGAACAGTTTTCAATAACACAATGAAAATACGATCTTGTTTGGGGATTCGAAGATTATCGTACAGAGTTCAATTTTCGACGAAAGCTGTTGTAAAATTACGTATAAAAGATAGCATGATCGTCATGATAGTACATTTGTGAAAATTTATCAAAACTTCATTTACAACTCAATGACATGCATTAATTTACTCAATCTATACGTGTAAATATCTTCTATAAAAATGATTTATAATGCATGTCGTGGAGCAGGGTGAACAACGCGATGAAAAATTATTCTCTTATAACCTTTCAGACAGTCAATAAAAATTAATGTCGAAATTTGAGAAAAAATTACTGCAAATAACAAGTGAAATTCTCTGTTCAAGTTGAAAATGGTCCGAAAAAAAAAGGAAAAAAAAAAAAAAAACAACTACAACCAATGTCAGTGTATTTGGATAAACACGCATTTTGTAACGTAATATTTAAATATCGGGGTAGAAGCCTATGATTATTAAGAACCGAAAGGGCGATATATGGACAGCGAATAAGGTGGCAGACGAGACAGGTATAAGAAAAAAAGTATACACGTCGTTATTATTTAATGGCCGGCAAGGCGTATCAGCCATAATAGTTTTTATCAGAAAAAATAAATTTTACAAGAAATACAGCTGTTCCTTGCAGTATTCTAACAATTTTATAAAAATCTGTAGGTAACGGATTACATCGTAATAGATCTTGTTAGAGCTATTGCGATGTATAGATGATGGGGAAAAAAGCAAACAGATTGTGTTTCGATGTTTACGTGTAGTGAGTAAATTAGAAGCATTGGCCATCCATAGAGCCGGAGTAAGAAAAAAATTATGGATGTGTAATGTATGGCCATTTTGGAAGAGTGAGAGTTTAAAAAATAAATACGGCATCAAACGAAATAAGATGAGAGCACGGCTTATTGTATGGTACACAAACTTAAGATTCGAAAGAAACCGCTGAAAAAATAATTATCTGCCGAGAGTTGATGTCATGAGAATACGTAAATCATTAGCTATTGAGAAATTTCTATAAGAAAGTGGAATTTAATAACAAGTGAAGTATAATCATAACGAACGAAAGTATCACCTACTGCGCTTAGAAAGCCGTTCAGGTTGTAATCTGCCACTATACACTATACAAAATACACCACAAACTAATCACTTATACAAAATGGCCGACAAAACTGATTTCACAAGCACTGCTTTTTTACAAACCTTAGCGATGCAACGAAAAAAAACAACGCTGAATTGTAAAATCCTAAGTTTTGTTTTAGTGTACGTGAAATAAAAGTAAATCGTAAGGATGGAAGTTCATAATAACATAGATATTAGGGGGTGTAATTAAGAGAAAAGATTAGGTATAATCTACATGTTCTCAAACTGGTCAACACGACGTTTAGTATTGCCTTTGCGAATCTCACGTAGCGTTTTGTATTTATCACGTCCTTGGCGTACGTTTTCCCTGTGAATTTTGTCCATTGCAGTTTCCTTGGTTTCGTCACGAGACTGAGCCAAGTCCTGTTTCAGAGCCTATTGAAGAAAAGATTATAATGAAGATGTAAAATTCATTTCGGCTTGATTTACATTCTTGGAAGATACGCAATATATTATACTTAAGGACTCATCCCTTCAAGTGCAATGCATACATGGAATAACAACTGAATAGCATTTCAATAAAGCACAATTCACTACATTATAATGTTGATAGAGGTCATCAAAGTCCTGGCAGCCAATTTAAAAGTGAAAGTAAAAAAGTGAATTTGGGGAAAGCATATTTCACAAGCAGGTATCTGCTATTGTAAAAGGTGACAGGTACCCGTGGATGGTCAGAAATTAATACAGAGAAATCCAGCATTTCCTTAAACGAAAGTTAGTATATTATCATTATTCTTGGCCAAGTTTCTCCAAAATATTTTAATGGTGATTATCTAGAACAGCAGAGTAGAAAAATATTTACCTTCAACTGATCGTGCAGCCGTTCATTTCTTTCTGCCAAAGTACGTCGCTCTTCAACTGGATCGATAATCGATTCGTCAGTAGCAAGATCTTTAGTAACTTGACCCTGAGGCGATTCATCTTCTCCCTCTTCCTCTCCCTCTTCTTCGTTTTCTTCAACATGATGATGCTGGGGAGTCGAACTGGCTTGGAATGCCCTATCAGCCTCCTCTTGTCGTATTCTGTACAGTAACGTCAATTCACGTATTTGTTTTATGTAAATTATGTTATCATAATACAATCGATCAACTGCATTTGAGATACGATTTTTTTACCATTCAAGCTAAAGCCAAATATTCTAGCAACTTTCATACTAATTCGAATATCATATTTATATTTTAGTTTCAACTATATTTTACATTCTACAATAAAATAATAACTTTGGTATTGAAAAATCACCTGGCTGCCTCTACTTCTTCTTGAAGTCTTCGAGCCTCCGCATCTTTCATTTCAACTTCAGATTGAATGCGTTGAACCTCCTCCTGCTTCGCTCTAATTTCCTGTTCCAGCTTCATACGTTCAGCAAGTTCCATTTCTTGCGAGCGTTCTAGTTTCTCCATCATCACAGTCAGTTCCTAAGAGTATCATCAAATCAGTTTTAAATTACAAGACAATACAATTACTCTATGACGCAATTGACAATCTATTTGCATATTCAACTAGACAAAAAAAATCTGAAATTTGCAATCCTTCACGTAAAAAAACCCTTCTAGTCACATCTGCTTTACATGATTTTGTTGTGTTTGTATTCATTCTATTTAATCAAGTTCATCAAACAAAGTATGTCAAAAATTGTTCGGTAAGTAGAGTATGTGAAAGTCCATAACACACGGTAATAGCTGAATATACTCAATACAAAAACAGCAGTCGATATAAAAAAAGTTTTGTCACTCGGAAGAGACTTGCGACCCAATTTTCAAGTGACCATTAGCATATCACTTATAACAATAACGTGTGATCCAAATCTACGGTAAAAACAAAGCAAAACGAAAAAAGTAGCTACACGAACAGTCATTCGTATAGGCAATTGAACTCTAGTAAATCAATAATTTGTCCAATTAATTGCTATGTAATTATAGTCTATTCTTATTGTGAATTGTATGGTTGTGGTAAAGAATTCTCGTTAAAATAACAAATCTTTTTTACAAATCAGATTCTACTTGAAAATCATCACTAGGTAATTTCGATACAAAGTGTATTTTTGTGGCGCAAAAAAAACGCAAATAATTATATAAAAGTTATCGAATATAGCCAAGACAAGCTTGATGATTTTGGTCATGCATTATATACAAAAATATATGAATTAAAAATGATTCATTCAACTAAACTCACTCCCGAAGTAAACTTATAATACATATTTTTTTTCAAACTAAAACAATAACCACACTGGTAAAAATTTGTGAGTCAAACATTATAAGTGAAGTTACAAAAAATAATATCACGAAACGAAATTGAAAGAGAAACATCTAGAATGGAAACTGGTGTCTCACCAATAAATATTTGGAATAACGTGCTAGCACTGCATTGGTAAGACATGCATGCGCTATTGCCATGATTTGCAAAATCGCCTAGAATTTTAAACCCTATTTTAAAAGTGTGTCAGTACGCGAGGGCAATATTTTCGAATGAATTTCAATTATTCCCTATAATTAGTTTGACAGAGTTAAATTGTTTTTATCGAAAAACATCATATGTGTAAGATCATCTTTGGCGAGGCAAATTGTAGCTAAATTTACCTTCTGACGATCTTCAAGCTCTTCTTTAGCGGCTTGAAGCTGTTTCAACTGTTCCTCTAAACGTCTAATCATTTCCTGAGCTTCTGATAATTCAGCTTGCCGTCTCTCCATCTCTTCAGCCATACTCCTCAGCCTTTCCTCGTACTCCTGCTGTTTCTTTTCAGCTCGTTCTCTCGCAGCTATCTCCAACTGAAGCTTTTCTCTCTGCTGTTGCTTAGCAATTTTCTCCTCACGGGCTTGTGCCTGTGATAAACGATCAGTTAGTCGATTCACGAAAAATTATAAGGTATCAAAGATACAAGGATTCAGAAAAAATAAAGAAAAACAAGAAGAAACAGTTTTTATTTACCGCCCTCAGGTAATAATTCACATCATGGCAATCAAGAGTAGCAAATACAAAAGTAAACATCATAGGGCGGTAGAAACTATAATCATCCATAGTATTGATAAATGTATAAAATTCAACGCACCTTCATTTGTTGAACATCAATGGTATCGGGTTTGCGTCTTCGCATGTACAAATCGTGATTGCCCATACATAGTGCCAAAATTCTCTTGTTAATCCTAACTCTAGGTGCAAAGAATACGAAGTCTGGAGCTTTCTTATCGATTGGTTTGATGATAAACTTTCTATCATTGAAGGAAATATTGCGGATCTCTGACCACGGAAAGCCGATTTTCGGCGTCAGTTTGTCATCTTTTTCATAAATATTTAGACCAAGAGCGTCGACACCGAGCCAAAGTTCGGTACCCTTCTTGTTGCGAATTTCGAAGTAATTCACTCCGTACATTTCCAAATCCTGAATACAGAAGAATAATACAATTTTGAATCACTTGTAAAGTCGAAATTAATGCTAAATCGTTAATCAATAGCTCTGACGTTTCCAATACCTGAGCGATCTTGAGATACTCCATCATTGCATCTTCACGAAGCATTCCCCGGTGTTCCTGCCACCAAGTTGTGACGGATCCTTCCCATTCATCCTGGCTCATTTTGTGCTGATCCATAACACGTTGCGGTAGCAAACGATCATTTGCCAAAAATCCAGAACTATGAGTACTCTTTACAAAGTCACCGTGACGAGCTTGAACCGCGTACGACGCCAAAAGTACCGACGTCTCTGGTGGGCAGTAAATTTCGTCCGTCAAGATCGTATTTTTCACCTGAAACACAGAAAGAATAATTCAAATGAATACCTAGGTGAAGTAACTTTGGCTTGATATTCAATTTTGAAACTTTGTTTCAGTCACTACCTGAAGGTAGAAGAGACGAAGCGTGATGTCCTGAATAATTTCCTCGGCAACATCTTCTGGGTAGAATTTGGCACGGAATTTGAATTGCAGCGGGTTCTCCTTCTTCACGTCTTGATTCATCACCTATAACCCAAGATTCAACGATATTATCGTCATGTGCTGTTCAGGCAGCCTGCATCAACGACAGAGCTGGAGTTCAAATGACAGTTTTATACGAAAACAAGTTTCTATAAAACGAACTTTGACATTAATCCAAGACAATTGGAAACCATGCACAATGAGAAACCATTTGTAATTACTGTGAAAAAAATTCAACGATTAAACAATTAATATCTAACCATGTATGAAGATAATCAGAAAAAACATACTTCATATTAATAAAGTGTGATGAAATCAAACATTTGTAATATTTGTTTTTGAACAAGCAGAATAGCAAATCATTCGTGCCTTTGATGTTGTAAATTTATTAATAACATGCGTAGTGACAAACAAGTCGATTTTAATACTCTGCCAACAAAAAAAGTTAACCATTGGTCGTCATGCACAAGACAAATCTATTTTTCATGCCATTTAATCCCTACAATGCATTCGTGAAAATCAACCGATAACAATATGTGAGCTATTTTTTCCTGGTGGCAAATAATTGAAATTATAATATCCTGCATATAAAAACGATTAGAAAAAATAAAAAGTAAAACAGACTGATATCAAGTGCAGATTTTGCGATTTGACTATTGAGGCAGCGATAATTTGTTTAATTGACGTCACGCGAATGAAAGATAAAAATTCGAAGATTTAATTTGAAAAATATTAATAGCACGCGAGCAATTTCTAATCCGATTTTAGATAAAGGTGGATTTAGAAAATGATAGGACGTGAAAAAAATTTTGTGCCACTAGAAAGCTTTTAATGCAGTAACACGTTTGACAAATACAATAAATCGAATTGGTTAATTTATCTTACGTGCCAAATTTTTCGATGATTGAACAAACCCACCTGTAATAATTATACGCCAATGATACACTGCATACTCAGCCTTTAGTAAATGGTAATTTGATTTTCATTCACATTATTCAATGTGTGTAACATATCGATATAAGAAAATTTATTACGTCTATGCAAAAACAATATAGGTATTAGATCTTTTTTCGTTATTGCATAAGAAATATAACGTCAAAGAATATGATTATAACCATAATAATGATGATTGATGTGAGAAATCGGGAGAAGTAGAGTCGGATAATGTATTACATGAAAAAAAATAAAATAATGATATGCTCTTACTCTAATTCAATATCTATAATTATATATCTAGAATTGTACGTTTTTATTTGGAATCGGTGTAATCATATAACAAGTTACTATCATTGTTGCACGTATAATTGCATTACACTTGTTCACAACAAAAGCTGCAGATGATCTTATAACATGGAAATTGCAAACTTTGAAAAATGTAGAATACGAAAGCATCGAGAATAAAACGTACATGCGAAATAACCGTACGCACATGTATTGTATGTACCATATTTATATTAATACGTCATTATTTGTTTTTATTTGGACGTTAATCTTACCGAATTTTTATTTGTCGACGATAAATAATTTTCGGTAGATAATTATGAAACTTTCAATATGTGACTTTCCCGTTACGTTTCAATTAAATATTACATAAGCTGTTAAATGCGAAAACACCCGGAGGAAAAATCCACGTATAAATAAAATTAAAACGCCATAAAGTTACGATCTATACACAACTTACCAAGATTCAATATCTTTCCAAAATGCTACTAGGCAATCATGCGTCAATTATTTATAGATCCAAATATACTTCAGAACTATTGTATAAATGGTGCTTTTGGATTAACGTTATTCTGCTTACCCTAGACAAGAATGAAAGTCCGGTCTGGTAGTTCATCATTTTAGTTAGCATGCGTTTCGAAAATAGAAAGACATAGTAAAATTAAAGCATTAGGTACAGAGTACAGTACGAAATGATTATAATAACAAGTTTGAAGTTTCTAACGTTTGTGCAACAAACGCGATAGACGAAAGAAATCCCGTTACTGCGACCATTGAAGCTTTACGAGATGGCGAAAGGTCACGAATATACAATTGTTATTTGAATATTCGTTCGTTTTTAAAGAATATTATTTGTCTCACGAACGGAATTTTTTTTTTTTTAATTAGATTGCCTTTAATTTATGTTGTAATTTCATCGCGCAAACTATGCGAACTTCAACCTCATTTATAAAACGATGCTTATCATACGATAAAATTGATTCCCTTCTCATCGACTTTTTTTTCGAATCAAGAAGTTCCGAAGCGATTAAAATTACCTAAACTATATATTATGTCAATATCGTTATACGGAATAATCTCTTCTCTTACCACACGTGGTCTGAAAACGATATAAAATCACGATAGTGGCAGACATGCACGAGGTTGAAGTTAGTAACTTTACTGTAACAATGCATGTTTAGGAAAAATCGATACTTCGCACATTTAGGATTGTCTGATTTTCGGTAAATCCTAATAAACAAAACACAAAAACTCGACTCCTAGAAAGTCATTCTTAAATTGCGCAATAATAATTTATTCCTGACGTTTCGTTACGTAAGCGTTACGAACTTCAGCCTGATAAAACTGCCTAGAAGGGTGAATCGCAATTTGCAATTAATAATATCAATCGCGTTATAAATACAATTTTCATTCCATTTCAATTGAATTAAAAAGTACAATTATAATTTTTACATCACGTGCCTCCAACAATAAATGATATGTATATTTTGTAATTTATAAAATATGACGAACAACTATTTTGTCCCTCGCCGTTTCCGTGCATCAAGACGGGAGGAATGTACAACCCCTCAATAATATCGTAGTAAAATCTCTAATCGTAAGATTACGTGCGGTATCGGACCTAACGAAGCGATCTGTCCTAGGTATCTGCTCGGAGTGTTAAATAACGTCATACGCCGAAGCTTAAAATCGATAAGATTATTCGTAGGGCATTACACGCACAAACACACACACGCATTAAAAATAATCGCGTATTATCGATTCACGTGAACGGCAAGTTTTCTCCGTCGTCAAGCCATGGTCGTCAAATCGTCCGTTCACGTGTCTGGCGCCTTCGACAAGACAAGAATCAATTACGTCATTGAATGCCGCTATTCCGACATGGTATAGATATCGGTGCAGGTATGCTTGGATTTTCAATGTTAGTTAGTTTTAACCGTAACTGTCTCGCCAAAAGTCGGCAACCTTCTCGATGACCCAGAAATTATCTACCTACGACTAAAAGTTGCATCGCGTCGCCTGCATCGCCATGCAGGTACAACACCGTTCGATGCATTACTGATTTCATCGAACTCGTTCCTATTATCCGGATCCCGTTTCAGATCCGCTCATTAGCCATTCTGCGTCGGGTGCATGATATTTGGTTCTATCAAGCTCGATTGAAAAATCAATTTTTCACCTACGCCGAAATGTTACTAAATGTTCAGAGTCGTACTCTTCAAGACCTTTTTGTCAGAGTTTGCATCAAGCTCGATCCATAGAAACGAAACTTCAAATACATGAAGTCTGTATTCTTTATTTTCTTTTTTTATTTTTTTTTTTTTCTTCATCAGGAAGGATTTTTTTAAACCACGGAGAAAAGAGTAAAATAACAAACGTTCATCGACCAAGATCATAAGCTTATGTTGTCGCGACAAGTGTTGGAAAAGCGGAACTGTGAATCGTGACGTGGGATTTAAAATACTCATTTTACAATTCGTCGTTACAGATTATTACTACACACGGCTATAATCACACGGCGAGATTATCGTAAGCCAATCCAATAACTTTCGAATGTCATCTAACGTTTGATCGATAACGACCGAAATACCAAATTCTATCTAGATATGTATATCTTGGGCGACGTTTTAAACGATAAAAAGAATCCCATCGTCGTATAACTTTGTTGATGTGTGTCAGAGAAATAATTATATTACCGATGATTATGTACATATACTTATACTTTGCAGGGACACGTGTTCGATGCTGCTTCGATAAAGCCAGTTGAAACAAAAATAATAATATGTAAAAACCTTGACGCGAAATGTAATCAATATTCAAATTGTATCTGACTCTTCTGTAAATTTTCTAGAAACAGGATCATAAATGTACATAAATTGTAGAATATTACAGAGAATTTCAATGTTCCGGTACTTTGGACAATTTAACATAACCTGCTGTTTACTTGAGAATTTAAAACATTAACCTGCGATTTTTTCGTCATACTTTTGATGCGTAATATAGATATGAAAGACCAAATAAGGTGTGGAAAAGTACGATGATGAAAAAAAAAAGAAAAAGAAAAAAATTGACCGATTTAATCGGAGTAAATCCTTTCTTATCTACAAGGAAGTGGAATAAAAAAAAAAAATTGAGCGAAAAATTAATTAGCCCGCAATAGTGCGGAATATTCTTGAATTCTTTAGCAAAGTGGCAGCGGCTGTTTTTTTTCCCCCATATCAAGTCCCGGAAGGGTGGTCGTCTCTCGATAAGATAAACGTTACCGTTGATTCCGTTATTTTACCACGACAAAGGAAACGAGAGGTAGAAATCGGAGGAAGCGGCTCCTCCTCCGGATTCAAATATCTTGGCCGGACCTGCAACTCGAGTTATCGTCTCGCTTCTTCTCGTCTCTTCGCAATCAGCGTTTGGTTTTATCCAACGTGTGTGTCACGAAACCAGCTAGGCGTCTAATAAAGAAGCGTCGAGTGAAATAAAAAGGCAAGCCCCTGCAGGCGGAGTACTCGACATCATCATCATCATCATCATCATCATCATCCACTCGTGGGATTTAACTTGTTATACCGCGTTTCATTTCGTGGTAAACTCGGTGAAGTAATCGCAGAGTCAGGCTGCTGTTTACCAGACGAGTTAAATATGATGAATAGGTCTGAATGAAAATTTAGGGAGCGAAGTAAAAACGGTTTTAAAAAAAAAAAAAAAAAAAAAACGAATCAAAAACTACACCTACAATTTGTTAGAAATAAATTTGTGCAAGTTAGAATAATACTAAGAACCAAAAGGGAGTAATTCACTGTATTTTTTTTTTAATTTATGGGACCCGCTAAAAAATTTTCAAGCAGTTTGTCCGGTCAATTCAACCTCAAATCGTCGAGATTGGAAAAATTTCTCAACGATCAGGAAACTGGTTTTGCTAATTTTTTCTTTTCTCCTTCCTTTTTATTCACCAAGTAATTCTCTTTTCATTTTGTCCGCACAACGGAAGGCTCCAATCACGTCACCGTTCTTTTTATTCTCTACACCGAAGAATTTCATTCTACCGTTCGACCTAATCGGAGTTTGCAGCTGCAACAGGTTCGGAGTTGTTTTTTTTTCCCCTTCTTTTTATCGCAGTTTCCGGTTCTCAGACGGAAAATATGTACGCAATAGCAGTTCTACTTTCTAGAAAATTCCAATGAATGTTTCGAGATCTAATTCAATTGTTATACACCTCGATGCTTTATCTTATTTCTTAGTGAATTGGTTGGTGGTGTAAAAAACATGTTAAATACAGAAGAAACTTCGAAATCAGTCGAAAATATATTTTCACTATAAAATTATAGAGTTTTCCTAAAAATCCATCGAAATTCTGCTGTCACTTTTTTTCTGTGTGAAACGGTGAGTTTACAAATTTTCGCGAGTTTCCTTGTCAAGGTCAAGTCATGGTTGAAGCTTAAATCTCACGTATTTATAAGGTTAAAGTTAGTAACGTTATCGTGAGAATACAACTGTGGAAAAAAAAATTGATCGGGCAATTTTAGAACTGCACGAAACTTATTATTAGTAAACCACAAAAAAGGAAAATATAGATACTCATGTTTCGACAATTTGACTTCTTTAAAGTATCATAATTTATACAAATGTACCGCATGTTAAAAACGATTAAAAACACCAATGAATCCGACGTCATTTCCGGATTTAATTTAACAGCGCTTCAAACGATGAATATTATAATATCACACAGTGTACAATTGCAGGGCGATGAAATTGGAAAATAATAAAATAATGAGACTTTAATTACAGATCGAGTCAGCTATCTATTTTCCAAAAAATTCTCGTTCATCCGCTTTTATTTCTCGTGTAGAAAAAATAACGCAAAGAAAACTGAAAAGGAAGTTTGAAGAATATTCCCGGCGTTGATCATGACTTTAGAAAAGTATAATATGTGCAGATTTCTCGAATGAATGATCTTGAACGACCTTCGAACGGAAATCATTCGACAATGTCACTGACTTACATGACTAACAACATGAAAGAAGTTTTCTTCTTCTTCGTAATGGCGGACGGCCCGTTAACATGACAAAAATACTGCATAAAATTAAAAAAAAAAAAAATAGTTTTCTTTTACGCTCGCAAAAATGATCCACGACAATGTCGTCTAGATTTGCATTCTACCTGTTGCTTCAAATCTCGACATTATAGACGAATCTGCACGCATGCAGATAATTGAAGTATCGGTATGTGTGATATAAGGGATAGAGAGGGGGAGAATTGTAAAGAGAGAAGAGGAAGACCGACTAGATTACGTCACACGGTCGAAAAATGACGTCGGCATGTGATATATGAGTCACGAGACGGGCGTATCTACACGCACAAATGTGCGAATTAGCGAATCACACATGCGACGATCACATTCGGCTTTAAATCCATACAAAATATGGTATTTTCTTAGCGCAAGAAGCTCGAGAAGTGGATTTTTATTTCATGTTACATGGTTTATTACACATTGCCAGTACTAAACCCTTAAAAATTGCGCGTATCTAATTATTTGACGGAATGATCTTTCGTCAAAGTGAGCAAACAACTTGAGTATATGATGTACAGATTTACTCAGGCTAATAAATTATTTCCTAAAGAAAAAGACTGCATTTTTATCACTTTTAGACGAATGTACAATATCAAATGAGATAAGAGTGAAGGTTTGAGTCTTCAAAAACCATCTTCGGCTAATTAATATATATAATAATCTAATGAAAAAATTACAGGGTAACGAAAAACTGAAAAATGTATAAATTCTCTAGATTCCTAGTGAAAATTCCTAGTTGTGTGGTTACTACCCAAAACCTTAACGTGTGTGCGTGTGCGTCTGTGAGTGTGAGGGCAAAAAAAAATTTTTTTAATTTTTTGTTTAAGTTAAAAAATTTAAAAAAAATGGAATTTCTTTTCAGTACAGCTTCTGTCTCTGGAAAACAGCGAGAATCCCTCCTTCCTAACTCCATCCAACAAAGGATAGACACATGAACAACACACGGCAACGCCCTGCGTCGGTCGTCGCGTCGACTCGGCATACATTTATCATATATATACATACATATGATATATATATATATCTATATATATATCATATATATACATACATATGATATATATATATATCTATATATATGTATAGACTTTGCACAGGTAAACCACGAGAGTAACAACGCTTACGTAAAAGGCAACCGCGGTATTCCGGATAACCGAGCTTCGAGTCTGTCTCCGAGGAAAAGGAGGGGGGGGGGGGGGGGGGAGCACAGAGAGGATAGAAGCTGCTGCGGTTACAGGTGGAAGACACCTGTGGCCTTGGAGCTAATTATACCGGGGCCTTCCATATCTATACGTTATGCATATATTACCGTAGCCTGATTACACACGGTGGTACATATGGTGTACGCCATTTACGGAAAATCGATGACTATGTGCGTGGAAATTTCTTAATCGCATGTTCATAGGGATATGACAAACGGCGGTAGGTAAATAAATAAATAAATAAATAAATAAATAAATAGATGATATCACAGATAGAATTCACAGCATTTGTGAATTTGTGATGCAAAAAGGGTTTGTTTTTTTTTTTTTTGTATTTCTTTTTTCAGCATTTTCAATTTTTACAATCCGATCTTGAGAAAATTTTAACCGATTAATCATCCCCCCCCCCCATTTTATTTTACTCTTTTTCTTGTTCGTCGGACTGTCTCTGAATGAAATTTTACAAGCGAAAATGATTACGCTTATACTTTCGTCAGATAATTACAGGCTTGTGTATATTATTTGAATACAAGTAGACAAATAGTAAAATATGGGTATAATATAATCACGTGTTATCGTACGCTGGATATCTGCGAGACATTCTAATTATACTTTTACACGTGAAATTAATGGCAATGTCAATAACGCGGTGACAACGGTTTTCGTTCGTTAGGAATTATTGCCACTCTAATTACGCAATACTTGAAATTTTTAAGAACGAATAGCTCTGGTAGAACATAGAGGATGTATTAAAGCTCCTTTTTATGAGTGTAAAATATTTCAGGATAAAATGTCTCGTATTCTAAGCGAGATCTTAATTCCTAAAATACACTCGAGTCGTTGTTAATGCGATTCCTTAGTTCGCTGCAGAACTGCTTTTACTTCGACGGTACATAAGAAAAAAAACTTTATATCCGTGACAGGTGACATCTCATGGATTCCTGTTAAACTACTTTCACACGATTCTAGTTCAGAAGACCAACGAACTTTGCGTATAATAATAAAATTGCAATGCGCCTATTCCTGGCAAAAATAGCAATGAAGAAATTCACTTGCAGTGAATAGAAAGACAGCGGTTGTTGAATCGGCCCGATTTACTCGGTTGAAAAAATTCTTCCTTCATTCTTCTTCTTCGGAGAATGCTGAAGTAACGACGAAATGCTCGCAACTAATACCGACTTACCAAATCGTCCTCGAAATCGTCATCGTCGTCGTCCGAATCGGAACACCCACGAAGTCTGCGCACCTTTTTCTTAACCTCCTTCTTGACAACCCTAGTAATCATGCTTTCTGGCTGCGTGAAATTAACACAAGAAGAACACAATGGAACAAGTAGAGAATAATATCCTGTCACGAAAGTTGGTAGACGGATATCGATAAATTTCTACAAGTACCTACCACCTTACAGCAATTTTCAAAATACTAACGGATCGAATCTAGCCATCAGGTTACTATACTACACGATTCAACGATACTCTGGAATCGGAACGAAAGCTAAGGGATGTATTTACAAGTGCTGCCGCTAGAAATACTGATCGTGATTACGAGGTTGAAGTTAGTAACTCTATCGTAACGAAACGTTGGACAAAGAGAAGTTTTTTAATTTTAAAATGACCGAAGGCGCTCAATTTTTTAAATATTAGAATGTCTTGCTTTATTATACGGTTTAATGAATTTCAGACGGTTAAAAATTCGCGAAATCGAAGTTTTCCTTCAATATGCATCGGTTTACAATAACGTTACTAACTTCAACGTGATTCATGTTTCACGTTTTTCTATCATACAGTTTCAAACACTGCATCAAATTTGAATACTATTTTTAAGTACTGCAGTTTACTTTCACATTAGATTTGTGTTTATTGCATGGTATTTAAAAGGTTCAAATAATTCCGAGTGATTTCAAATGCGATTTATTACTAACAATGAACTAAGCATTAATTGTAGACAAGCGCCGGATTGTTAATTCAATCATTTGACATGATTTTCGATGACGGAAAGATTTTTAAAAAAAATTTATATCAAGTCTTGATCAATTTCATATGATACTACGATGTCGTAAAATTTCAGGAGATACATCAATGATATAATCGACGATTAAAAATCTTCAAGCCCATCGTGACTGTATGAATTTCAACGATCTTAGACGATTCTTAACGATTACGAGTGACGTAATTTTGATTACGTATAAGGAATGGCCAGACGCGCCCCTCGGATTATTTGATTCCAAAGAGGCGCGAAGCCTCGTTATTGTCATAATTATTATCATTGTTAAAAATCACAGTGAACAATAACGCGACGAGAGAAGAAAATTATTATCGGTTTAAAATCCAACCAGCTTTCAATGTGTTCCAGAGAACGCATTGAATTGTCTGAAATTTTTCGGTTCGAGAAGCGTGAAAATGCGTCCAGCGGTTAAACATTCTCCTACACTGTTGTATAACAATATCCAGCGAACATGATTATTAATATACTCGAAAAGTCATTAGGAAGCTAAAAGTTCTGTCTAATCCAACTGACGCTTATAAACAGGTATATGTATAACTTGACCGCCATATATGATTAGGTTGAAGAAATTCTTTGCCGGATTATTTTAACGTTTGAACAACGTGTTCGCGTGCAATGAGACCGAGTCATTGGGCGCATTTGTCAGAATATAATTTTATCGCGTATATACTAGAATCATGCGTATGCCTATCGTAACAATTCAATCTCCTCGTTGCGGGACTTGCCGCAAAATTAAGGAGGTCAACTAATTAACTCTAATAACTAAACACACCACGCGTAACAGTTATTACACGTAGTTAACTATACAATGGTTTGGGTTTGCACACGAGTAGCTCATTTTTACTTTCAAATATTAGTCTTAAGTTATAATTTTATACCGTTATAGACTATCTAATCATTTCGTACAAATTCAATGTCTCTTCTTTGTTATCTATATTTATACTGATATTATAAAGAGGTAAAATCGTTTGCGTGTAAGTGAATCGCTGAAGCTAAACCGATTTTAAAAATTCTTTTACTTCTTGAAATGCTAAACTATCCCTGAGTAACATAAGCTATAATTCATTCTGATAAAAATAAGTTTTTAGTTTGAATTCTCACTATTTGTAAATTAAGTCGGTAGAAAATTTTTATTAGCGTTCCGAAGAATTATCAAGCTTTTAAAGTTATATATGCATAAACGAAGTTCATCCGATGTACCTTACGTTACAAACGAGTTTATCGTTATTCTTTTCAGGGGGGAAAAAAATTGCTGGAATAAATTTGCATACATGAATAAAAATTAAAAACAGAGAAACAAAAAAAAACTCAGAAAACAAGTCGGTAAGTTTTCCAACTGCATTTTGTTGAATACATGGAATTGTTATTGATCCAAAGTCACGGCCAGTATAATATCCTCCGCATATAAACCACAAAAATTATTCTAAAGATCTAAAAGGATTGTAAATACAGGTGAGGCCAAGCCGTGAGTCATGAGCCACGAATTAACAAACTGTAAGTGAATGGAGTTTTATTTTAAAAGATGAGCCTCGAGGATCGCGAGATAAAGAGATATTACACATGTTCTCGTTATATGCGTATACATATGTTTTTTACACGAATAACGAGGTACTGCATCGGTTTCATCTTACGAAACTATTTCGAATTTATAGCCGATTATACATATACTAGTGAATTTCTTGTTTTTTCTCCACTTCCACCGCACGTATTTTTAAGGTAAAATCGAAGAGTGATAACAATCTAGAAGAATTTTTCTTAGATTTATTACACGACTTACGTCACTGTTGTACAGATTATACAGAAATGTACGAGTTACTTATCAATTTCTAATATATCTTGATCGATCGTCGCCTTAAATCCAACGCTGATGAATTGAAAATATTTATTCTCGCAAAATATGATTGAAAATTTACTATACTCGACAGGCTGAATAGTTCGTTCTGTTTCTGTTGTAGCATGTGGATATAGAAAAAAAAAAAATAAATAAATAACCGACGCACAAAATTGCGAAAATGGAGGTAATTTGAAAATAGTAAAGATACGCAATAACAATATGAAGAATTGTTATACTGCGGTAACAATAACTCTATAAATTCATGGAAATTAATATTATTGTTACGTGACGAGATAAATAATTGTCACCATGGAGCAGAAAATACTGAATTCCGTCGTTTAATCCAATTTGCATATCTTCCGCGTGTTATAGGTATGTGAACAAAACGGTCGTATACAATTATACATCCATATCGAGAAAAACAGAACAGATCAAATGAGTTACATACGTTATAAGTTATTTACGTAACTCCACCTGTTTGCATAATTACACCGACCACTAGTACTACTGCTTATACTACTACTACTGAAAACGGGGCATTTGACTGTGTAGTTGATCGAACTTTGATCAAAGTATTAATTAGAGACAAATATGTTTTATTATTATAAGTGTAGAAGGCTAAATGAGGCAGATTGGTGTCGCAAATTGCTCGTTGCGTAATTTAGAAAAAAAAACGACATGACGCTGTTATGATGCCGACTTGAAAATGCAGGTAAAAATGCAAAATCTAGTTACCTGATTTAAATAGATTCCCTGTATTTGGATAGAATAATACGTCGAATATGTACAATAAAATCTTGGGAATTTTAGTTCGATCTCTTGTTCATTTATATTATTGTTCGTTCAAATTTTAAGATTAAAAAAAAAGTAAGAACAGTGAGGTCGAATTGACGCAGAATGTCCCGTACATAAAATCTGCGTCACTTTATTGTAAATTATAATTCTTATGTAGCAGCTGAGGTAAATAAATTCAAAAAACTTGTAGTAAGAAGCGAAGAATTTTTTTGTCGTCTATTTTCCGTTTTCCTTTTACCCATTACCGCAAGATAATTGTGTGTACTTAATTGAAAAATGCGGTGAATTAGGTAAAGGAAGGGAAAAAAACCGTTACGCTCGATGCGCGCGCAGATGAATATGGAAGTAGAAATGAACATAAAACCAGTGAAATCGAAGCAAGATTTAAAGAACTGATAAAGAATATCTTTAATCTGCATAGATGCAAATTTGGATATTATAAAAAGATATATATATATATATATAAATATATATATATAAATATATATATATAAATATATATATAATAATATATATATATTTCATGCTTGTTGCAACCATCGTGACATATTGAATAAAATTTAATTTCTCGTCGACGATCAGGATCTTACGTAATTAATAGGTCAAATGTGTGTAGCGTACCTACAACGAGAGAAATTTTTACTTGTGGCAACCGCACAGTTTTGAACTATTTTCATTTTTAACCATAAAATTGAAAATAAAAAAAATCTATTCTTTGGTACAAAATAAAAACAAGTTTTGGAACCGTAACCAGAAAATTTAATGAATTTTTTTGGTAATTATAAAACGTCACCGTTTTCTGTTAGTGATACGAGGCATAACGTGCACATAAGCTTTCGAAGAGTAGCGAATAAACCGACAATCATCGCTACAATCGCGACTGTGTCAAGGTGAAGGTGCGTTGCGAGTGAAAGCCGCCAACCATGACGACTACCGACCGACATTCGCGTGCAACTAGGGATTCGCGATTGTTTAATCTTGTTCCGAATCGAAACTCGAAACGGTCGTTAAGAAAAAAACACAAAAAGTTGGGCAGCTAAATTGCGATCGAGAGATATCACGTAATATGAAAGAACCGTGAAAATTTTGCATAAAAATCTAGCACTTCGGCTTGAAGCGAATAAAACACGGAAACAACATTTATTATACAGCAAGATGTGTGGTTTTTTACTGTGTTTTTTCTTTTTTTTTTTGCACTAGATACGTACTCGTGTACAATTTTACATTTTAATCGTTTCAACAGAGTCTAGGAATAATCACTATTATTAATTTAAGGATTCTTCGAACTTACAAAAACGTACGTCAGTTAAAAAAACTTTTTTTTTTCTTGGCTGCTACATTTATTGCTGTACCGACTTTGATGAACGTTAATCAGTAAAATACATTTTAAAGAAAAGTTCAAACCGTTCAACAATTCGTAAGTATCAGGAAAAAAAGACATGAGTAATAATTAGTCGAGTTCTGAAAAACTGCGAAAATAAAGTTTCAAGAAAAATTTCTATGAAATTTGGTCTCATCTTAGAATTAGACAAGTATCAGAATTTTTTTTCTCATTAATAGCAAAACTCATGGACAAAAATACCCGGCGTCAAACTGACATGGAAAATGCCCTACTGATCCGAGATTTTCTTTCGTCGCAGTTAGGCGACTACACTTTGCGCCGCGTATGGTTATAGAAGTTCAGGACACGAGGCAATCTGGGCTGAGGACTGCGGAGAGATAAGGTAAAGTGGATATGTATAATGTATATACCTTATACATATATGTATAGTTACGCACGTATCCGGCGAGAATGGCGGTGACATCACAAAGTGTCCCACACGTGTTATTTGTCATTTCTTTTTTTCTGATTTTTCCCTCTCTCTCTCTCTCTCTCTCTCCTTCCTTGCATACGTACATTTTTTTTCCTTATCGCGGTGGAGAAGAGTGGTTCATCTCAAGAAACCCCAACGGCAGAGACGAGGACTCGTTGGACTTTTTCTCGCCTTCTTTATAAATATATCCACAGACATGATGCGTGTTACGTCTACACGTATAGAGGTATACAATATATAAGTTTACAAATTTATGTGGCAAAGTGGCGTCCATGTAATCACATAATACAAGGTGTAAAGCGGACTATTTTTTGTTTTTTCATCCTGAATATAAGAATAAATTAATATCGTTAATTATCGTCTAACAATTTCTAACGGTTTGAAAAAGCGAGGATAATAGGCTTCGCATTTGGATCCTAAGGACGGTACGTGTACGTACAAGCGGTAAATCCCACGTGACATGGACCGGTTTTGTGGCCGATGCAGTCTCGCCGCGCTCACATATTTCATTAGGTACCTATACTCGTCAAGAGAATATTTTTTCACCGAATGTACAGGCGAGCCGAAACTTTTACCACCAACTTCTGCAGCCGATGTAGAATAAGTTTCGTTTCGTGTTGAGGTGACCGTTACAAACTTAATAAAGTTTTCGTATAAACAATTAACAGCTCTTTGCAGCTGGTTATGGAAATAAAAAAAGTTATTGAAAATCTTCCAATTTTTGCTGTTTTAAGTTTTTTTTACATACCAATTATGTATTATTCCAACTAAGAGGAAAATTTCAAAGCTAAATTTATCTTTTCGTACTGTATACCTATTATATGTAATACGTAAACTATTATTGCAAAGAGCGACGCTGCGGGCAAACGTTGTTTGTCAATCGCGTTACGTAGAGATGTTAATCGAAACGACGTTTAGGTTATCGATAATTAATCGTCGATATTGAAACGGTCGGTCATGCGGTTGAAAAAATCCCTCAACTTTTCCTGCACTCGCAGGCACCAGACCACAACAAAGTTCATGTAGACAACATTATCCTATAATGTATGATACTACCGTACAATTACGCTACGCCGTAAAATTACATCATTTTCGAGCTCTACGCGTTGTAGCTTCGAGGTTTATATCACAAAAACATACATGCAAAGAAATAATAATTGTCATCAAAATTGATGATGTATAAACGTGGGATTTGGAATTTGACAATTATACACATTAGTAGCAGGTTGGTATCGAAGCGGATTGATTAATTACCGATTAAGACGAGTGACAAGCTCGTATTTTTTTTCTAGCATACATTGAATACCGAAAGAGAGTTGTCAGTAAAAACACTGCACAAGCTCGAGTACGTTCACTCACAAAAAATATTACTCAAACCCTGGAAGATGAAAACACTGTGTGTATCCGCGTGTAATATATTTTTCAATCATTCAAAACACAAACGAAGCAAACAGTGCGCTGACACAAGATCAAGATGGCGGCCTTTGCGGTACACGCTTGCGATCGTGTTTCGGCTCTAATATTATTTTCAACGCTCGTCGGTCGCGAAGCGTTCATTCACGCCAAAGAATACGATGGCAAGCGTAGTTTTAGCCAGTGAATTTCATCTCCGAGAGACTTCCAAGTATATAATTGATGAACGAAAATTCACTCAGGATCGATGTAATGGGTTCAATCTCAAATCAACAGTTTACATCTTATTACTCGGTCTTACCTTTTTGTAGAGCTTGATCCACGTGAGATCGCCCTTGCTGTCTGTGTACTGCAGACCGAAAAACCAGACCTCCCTTAGACCGATGGTCTTGACAACCTGGTCGAAGAGTTGTTTCCCTGTCGTCGTCTGCTGGATCGCGAACTCGAGTTCCGCGTCCATCGTCGTCACCCTCACGTTCGTCTGTTTCCAACGAACAAAAAGAAAATCGATTATACTTTTTTCAATTTTCCCCCACGTTCGTCTTAAAACGTATTTAATACAGTTTTATTGGTAACGACATATACTGCAGTAATAATGCATAACGTGAAGTATTACAGTTGTAAAAATAAACTGAAATCGATCAAATATTTTTTCAAAAAACTTCTTATAACTCACGAAAGAAATGTAAAGTTTTTAATATGTTACGATGTCGAGAATACATATCTTTATATCTATATATATATATATATATTATTATAAACAGTAAGAACTAAAGAGCAAGAAGAAGAAGAAGAGAATTCTCGGAGTACAACAGGTGGCCTTCGGGGCGAGAAGCTAAAGCCACAGCGGTATAGCCACAAGGTAATACCTATACATATAATATAACCACACGATTGTTAATCGTAAGATTTCAATGCTGCTGGCGGGTATAATACGGGACTCGTATATAACAGCTATTACGAAATGCATCTTGGCGAATAATTGGAAATTATTATACGTTACGCAACGATCTGCTATACAGAAATACACGCATCTAATTATATCTACATCGGCGAATAAAAAAACTAATACAAGTATACCGCATATATAGGTAAGTTTTGACCATCGTCATGCAGCCATTTACACGCGATTGCACTTTTATACATCTTCGAACCTTGATTGCTGCTATTACCTGCGTTTTTTTTCTTTTTTTTTTAATTCATTTCTTACGTCTAACGCGGAAGTAAATGGCATCCCAGATTTTATGTCTAAGTAGTTAATGTGCACGCCTCGGCTAATTGTCGCCAAGAAAATATATGTTAATAGGCGCAAAGCGATATTGAATTCTTGATAATACGATGGAAAGGCGTTACGCATATGATATATATGTACGTTACATATGAAACTTGAGTGGACTTTACGCCGAACAAAATGAAAGAAGCAGTTTTACGCTGGTATGTTATAGCTTGAAGCTGCCGTGAGAACGAAATTGAGGCTTCTTTTGTTCCTCGAGACTATAAAGGTGTATATAACACGCACCTTTATGCACCATACTGATTTTCTCACGCAGGAATTCCTTCTTTTTTCCCCGATTCATGATGCGTGGTAGCAACAATGAATTTCTAGGTCGTTAATAATTACAATAGTCTGATTCGTGGATATCGAATTTCATTTCGTCCCGCATTAATACGAATCTTGTTGAAAAGTTGGAAAAGAAAAGTGACTAAATTTCCGAGTAAATTTTATTTGCAGCATATTGTAATTCGATCAGAATTGCCGTTTCGTTTGTCAAAATCATGCAAATAATATTTTCTTCCGCACCATTATCGATGAAAAAAAGTTAAACACCTGTATAATTATCGATTCGATAATTCCCTGGTCATACAAAACTGAGTAACTGTGTACAGCATTCCTTATACATCCGGTAGAAACGAGTGGCATTAATTGCGCTCCAAATAACGCCGCCCGTTTGTGTAACAATCAGGCATTAATTGCGTGTAACGGAAGAATGCAAGCTCGATGAGTAATCAGGTAAATCGAATTTTAAACATTACCTTATTACAGAGTAATCGATTAAACTGATTTAATTATTTTCTATCATAAATGTGTACATAGTTTCGTTGAATCGTACCATTTTAGCACCGGCCACCATTGTAGACGAGATCCCGAAGGAGAAGCAAACGGATCGACGACGCTACGCCACAGGTATCAAAACGAGGAGTAAAAATTTGAAGAGACCGATATCCGTCGATTGTCAGATGTTATAATTATCCAGGGATGCACGAGTTTGAAATTATCCACACAAAAAAAAAAAACCGAACAACCACTTTTATTGAACACTCTCGCTTTCAGTTCCTTCTCCGGCACCTTGTCCTCTTTCGAAAAAAGAAGCAAAATCCAGGAACGCGAAATTCACCCCCCACACTTGATAAAACCCGCGACAATGATAAGATTTGAGAAAAAAAAAAACTATTTGAAAACGAAACTGCAGTGAAAGCAAAAGGCTTGATCAATCGTTCGGATGAGGTGAACACAAACTGCGCCCAACTTCTCGCCGTTCGAACACGAAGAAAGAAGACTTTGATCACGTGACGACGCCGGTTAACCGCCGGCTTTTTTTCTCTCCGGTCGAGGTGGGGATAGGAGTGATGCAGGTTGGCCAATCCCCTCGGCCGTCGACGTTCGTTTGTTCGTTGGGAACGACGAGCGGCTCTTGAAATTTAAGAAGAAACGACGGAGTACGTACGACGTCAAAGATGCGTCTCCACCCCGGAAGATAAGAAAAAGAATCTAAAGTGCGGACGTGATTAGTTTCAAGTTACGAATTTGATGCGACGATCAAATTTGAATTATCGACAGAATTGCAATTTCTTTCTAAAACACGCGCCACCTGTTTGATTTGCCTACACTGTTCGATTCTAGTCTTTTTTTTCCCCCATTATGTTGACGATACTGTCGCGGATTATTTTTTTTTAAATGTCAATTTTTAGAATCTGACTACCGTCGGAACGTTAAGGCACGGGTTAGTTTCAGTTCAGACCAATTGAAGTGGTGGATTTTTTTACAGTACATGCAGATTACAACTTAAATATCGTCCTTAGACGACTTTTCTGGATCATGAGGTTGAAATTTGTAACGATAACGAAACGATGCATTCGTGCGAAAAATCGTTTGAAATTCTGTGAACTATAACAATATTATATTACTGACAATTCTCATATTGCAGAATAACATTTTCTCAAAAAATGCATCGTTATATTAACGTCACGAACTTCAATAATCATATAACGGCAGCTATCTCAAGTCTCTGCCGGCGTTTGAATTAGATTATCAGATGTATTTTAAAAAAATCATTTTTATTTATGGATCTCTACAAGTTTAGTTCACGGAGCTTGTACGTTTCCAATTTACTCGATCCATTATTCCAAGTCAAACATATCGATCTGAGTAAACATCCCTGCATCACAAGTAAAAATATTCTTCTCGATTGTATATTCAAGAAAAAAAAAATAAATAAAAATCAATATGCGTAGATCCGATTTTTTAAAATAACCGTATTATTTTCCGTCACAAAACCCTGCACTGTCCCGTTGGAATAGGAGCATTGTACCGATGCTTATATACATATAATGATTCGAATTTAATGTCGAGATCTAGACCCCGGATTCTACAAACTGTTAAAAATCGCGTCATGGACATTACTAAACGTCATTATGTATACTACCTATATAGGTGTGTAGACGCGAAATGAGTTATCGTCATATGTATTTAATTCAGCTCATGACTCTCCAGCGAATTGAGTATAGATCTGATACGTGAATGATTCACACCATAGCAGCGGGATAAGGTGTCACCGTTAAATGCGGCATCTCGTCTTGAAAAGGAAACCGTAGCCTGTTTCCATTAACTTCTCGCGCGTGTTATTATTATACATTATACACATATCAGTATGCGAAATGAAAGTATAAATGTATTATACTTATGGATACAACGCATCTATAATGCGAGTTTAACCTGGCGTTATGCCATTACAGATCTGATATAGTATACGACAAAGTTAAATTTCAAAATTTCTGTCACCAACTATTGAATTGTCTGATCTCAACCAATCCAGCTACCGAGCAATAAACTGTCGGCGGTCTCTGTCTCTTCGTAGTACATAAGTAAATGGTGCTGTAACGTACGTGCTTCGATTATGATGCATACGTCACAACATTTGCAAAACTCACGACGTTGCCCAGCTTTGAAACTTGCTACACAAACGCCTGCAACGAGCTGGCGAAAAGGCAAAACAACCGATAAGGCTTGCGAGAAATTCGTAATATAACAAAAAAAAATATTCAACATGCGGATACATTTCATTCATCATTTGCAAAGAATTCCGATGAAATTCCTTCGCTTCGTGGCCGGTGGCAAGATGACGAATTCTGAGTCATTTGCAGATAATGTACATATCAGAAATGAGTCGTTTTATGCGGAAGGTAAATGGATTATTGGTCTGACGAATAATCGCGGGGAAAACTTTAAACAAATTCATTCTTTCCTGTCGTACTTTGATAAATCTGCTTATAATTAATTTCATCAAAGAAGAAGAACGGGTGCCGTCAACTCTACGATATCTTATCTCAGGTAGAAACCGCCCGCTTTTGCCTTCAAAGTGTCTCACACCTCAGAAAATATAATATACGTCTTGTAGTAATATGTATAAATATTTTTTTTATTTATCAAACTAGGTTATTGCAACGAAATATGTGTAACGATAATATACAGCGAGACATTATTATCGTCATCGTCCAAGCGGATGATGATTTTTCCCATTGTTATATAAATACAAGACAATTTGAAACAGAATTTACAAATACGATATGTATTATAAATATCTGCAAGATTCAGTTACCGACGCGGTATAAAGATAAAATGCATTGATTAAACATTTGCAAACATCGATTGAGATTGAAAACCTGCAACGATAACGATCAGCTAAGTAGGTGAGAAGGGAAAAAAATTTTCATACGATAAAACGAGAATCGCTTCGATCAGATTGTCCTTGTCGTCTGTTTTATGTGTAGGTTATACATATTATTACGGAACCGATTGGACAGGAGATGAAAACTCAATTACAAACCTGTGTGCAATAAGGTTTCGCGGCCTAACATCTTGCTGGAGTAAAAGAAAAACAACGTATATTACATAATTTTATACTTATTAATTAATTACTGCTGCCTAAGAAGAATAAAAAAAACGCCCTTGTTTCTAATACTATAATTCTTCACGTGGAAAAAACAACGCTCGTCTAAATAGTACCTATTACAAAAAGGACTTGTATTACAATTAGTAAAGCTGATTGGTTCAGACATTTGTCCTCGTATTTTCTCGAGTATACCATTGCAAACAAACTTTCGTAGCACACAGGATTCGAATGGATTGACACGGTAAAAAATCAAAAAAAAAAAATCATTTTAAAACAGAAATGGAAATGAGAATATAGGTATAAGCGATTGACGTCCTTGTCCCGACAGAGATAACGAGATTATTTCGTAATTAGTGCGAGGAAGGAAATCGTCGTCGAGGAGGTGATTTTACAGCGCGATAAAATGGCCTAATTCTAGTACCCTGAACACCTAACATTGATAATAACAATGGCAAAGAGTAGTGGACGCGTTATCTGGTCTCCGTTATTCTACCACACACTTACCGACTTCGGCATCTTGGCAGCTGTGCTGGGCTCGTTCTAGGCAGTGAAACTGTCAGCCTGAAACAGATAAATTATTAGCACTGTTGCAGAGTTACATCACAGACTGGATAACAAACATAGTCGAACAACAATAACGCGGCAGGCAAGTACAGGTTGCCGATGCTTGATGCAGGAGAATAAATAATTACCGATGAACCGCAGGGATCGGAATCCGCTCGCACGCGATACAAATTTCAGTTATGTTCCGCTCGGTTCGTCCCTGTGCACGGGAATGACTCTTCACTATTGAACGTCAATCTCATTGTCGGACATCCCGAGCGATTCGCAACGTTTTTACTTCCCTTTTATTTTTATTTATTTATGCTAATTTTTTTTTACCACAAGTACGTATCGTACAGTTTCGCCGTGTTTTCATCTCGGCAATTTTCATATTCATTTCCAACTATAAAATTGGATCATGCCCGAGGTGATTTTCGATATATGAAAATGTTCTTCAAACCCCGTTGAACATTCATCGATTAATTGATTTTGAAAATGGGAGAGACTTATGGAAAAACATAATTTGCTGTTTAAAAGAAAGGACCATTTTACACGATGCCTCGAAAATTTTCTGTCAAATTATTAAGTTGAAAGCATCATCCGATCGACAAGTTTTGGGTCAGTAATTTATTGTATTGTTTTTTCCCCTCAAAGGATTAGGCACGTCGTATAAGATAACAGATGCAAGGCTGCTGAATAATCACGATTATTTGTGATTGCAGTATTAAAAAGTTTTGCTGTGAATTGAGTATTTCAATGAAATTTTTTTATTTCATATTCTTGTAGATTGGAAAAAAATATTTTGGACGTAATTTATATTCTTTCGATTGAATCAAAATTGCCATTAATATAACAGATTGAAAACTATAACATTGTGACGTCACCCATGTTAAGATATATCTATATATATATTAAAATCAATGAAATTCAATCACGTACAACATGAAAAATTATCATTCTTAACGAAAAACAAAAAACACGTCCTCGTTATTTTGGCTTCAAACGCATTATGCACCCCTAAAAATGGAAAAAAAATTTTCATTCAAACACTCAATTATGCCGAACGAAATAATTCGGTCACTGTGCTGCGCCGCATCTTTTCGGAGCGGCTCGACCGAGTCGTCGTCGTAGTTTTGAATTTTATAAATGCAAATCCGTGTGACCGAGATCCAAGGTACATTATATATGTATACAGCGGGACGACGAAGGCCCCTTCCTACGTGTCTCGGAGGCTTATCTGTGCCCCACTGCGTTCAGTGAACCGGGTTTCAGCGTACACATAGGCAATTAAGTACGTTTCTGCGATTACAAATTTCGAAAACTTTTCGTACCGTTCGCAGCTCGCGCGCGTTAGAATCCTCGATTTCCTCTCTCTAATCGTTAAGGCTGCATACACGCGATACATGCACGTTATACACTAATGTAAGCGCGGTTCTTACCAACCAACCGGTATTTGTCAGGTGTGCCCGTTTCATCTCTCTAATACACGATGAAAAACCCGTTGTATTTGCAAATTCAATTCCCGTAAAATAGCATGTTTTTCAATCTCGGTTTCGTTGCTCCAACGTTACTAACTTCAATAATCATTAGTCCGTAAAAGTATTTCGCTAAAAATATATAATTTTTTAAATAAATTTTAACGCGACATGTGTTTCCGCAGGGTCTATTTTTCAACTCAACGTCACAGGTACAGACCCTTAAATTCATTCCGGCACATTCAAGGCCACCGGTATAATCCGCTACCACTCGTTTAACATGGGAAACTGATACTACCGGTGGTCTCGAACATGTCAGATTCAATGTAATTGTAAGGGTCCGTTCAGGCACAGCGAAAGCTCTTCTCCTAGTCACACACATTATACCTATGTTGTTTACTTACAATAATATATACATATAATCGTCATCGACTTTTTCGTATGAGGGGGATACGGATTATCCTACGCTTTCGACACAGGTGCGTGTAACATGGGCTCTCGGATCACCTATCTACAGCAGCAGGTAAGCTCTCAGCGGCCAAAAGGTCACGGAATATGAATCATGACATTAGGAGAAAGAAACAGCAAAAGGCGGCTCGGCTCGGATCAATGAAGGCGAAATAGAGAAGAGGAAGAGAACTGCACGGGATTGGAGAAGCTACGCCGATGTTATACCTACGTGATCGAAGTACCAATTGGTTCCCGTAGGACTTGAGCGAGTGGAAAACCACCTCGGAATACAGCGTTGTGCCTTTTTAGGTCATCGACTGCCGATGAAATCGGACCTGAATATCGCCGATGGGCAAAATTGAGCGCGGACGTTTCTAATCCTCGTCCGAGAGTCACGGAAACTAGTGAAACGACTCGACTGCGTGTCATTTGCAAATACTGCGAGATGAGGTGCGTAGGCGAGCGGTTAATACAGGGTTTTTTTTTTATTTACACTAGCATGAGTAACGCTGGGTAACACCTATCTATACCTGCGAATGAATGTTCGTGCGAAAATTAACTTGCTTCTGGAATCGCGCGCGAAGCCGTCGACGACGCTGTTCGATCAAAAATCTCGAATCATTTTCAGCCAAGGTATATTGATGCCGAATCATATTTCACGTAACGCACCGCTCTGTCGACCAGGAATTTGCATATTTCTGTAATAAGCGGGCGGGCAGGTTGGTAGGGAGGTGCAAATTCCAATCTTGCTCTGAGAAGGCGTCGAAATTCATTTGTTGATAATAATTACAAGGATATTTATTTTATCCGGCATTTGTATCGTGCGCGATTCGGACATTCGCGAGGGTCTGGTTATCATTCAAACCGCGGATAGAACAACCGGTATCGGGATAATCGGCGGTGAAATACGGCCAGGGAGAGGTCTATTAACGCCGCCTCGGTAATATTCGTGTAAAATATGATTGTACTCACTTTGATTTTATCGATATGAAATATCTCTCCACTCCTTAACACCACATTTACTGGGGTTAGAGGCACACACTTTTCCCGGGACAAATCCGTGCAATCCACACCCAAAAAAAAAACCGTCACGTTGAGCAAATACTGACACCTCACTGATAATATGGCCGCCGCCCGCCTTTGAGGTGGGGTGTTAGCACCATGCACGCACTCTGGAGGACTTTCGACGTACTGAATATTCGCTCACGAACACAGATGAACGTCTGAACTCTTCGGCCGCAACCGAACTACTGACTAACTATTAGCGACGGATCGAGCCGAGCGTTCTTGCGGGAATTTTCGGAATTACTCGCGAGTTTTTATTTTGAAACCGTTCGGAAAGTGAGACCGGGACACCTGCTCCGTTGCGTTTACTGAAGAATATAGTAAACGTATCCTATTTGGCGGAAAGTCGTTAACTCGAACCGTGATTCAAACTCGCGCCTGGCACCGCGGACAACGGAAATTATGTACCAGTAGCGGAACGCATTCTGCGCATTCACTGTGCGCAGCTGTGACGTGACTAGCGCATGTAATTCATTCAATACCACTAAATTTGTTAATAATAACGATCTATACACCTGTATTTTTTCATGCAATTTTAATAATTTTCAGATCAAGTTCGTACGTGTGCATGCACGCATATCAACGTAAACGTTCTAAACGAGTTGTTTCAAATAACTAGAACCTATTCAGAAATGTTTCAGTAAGCATGCTACGGTAAGCTCGGCATTACCTACTGTTTTCGTGATGGTAAGTTACTGACGTGCGCTTACCTGCCGAAAATTAGTTCCGCTAGACTATTTCGTCCCAGAGGGCGTTAGTAGTTTACGGCAGCCCACCGATAGCAGCCAGATCTACGTTGCTATTTATTTTCGGTCGCAACGTCAACCGCAGTCGGCGTAGCCGAAAGCGGAGTGTCTAAGTTTACTGACATATATCGCGTGCCGTGAGGTGGTTCCGAATTTTTAGACACAATTTCTCTAGTTAAACAGTACTCGGCGCGGTAATGTTAGTGAACATCTAACCACAGAAAAAAATTGACATGTTAATAAAGGAAGACCCGCAGTGGAACAATCTCATGGATCTGGATTTTCAGATGTTTCCAGAGCTCGGCAGCCTCGGTATGTAATACGAAAATTTGTATTTTCCACGTCGCAATTAAGCAGCCATTGAATCAAAATACGTTTATTCCAATTGTAGTTTTTATTTGCGTAGAAAGTACACACCCCGTAATTGTAGGGAAGTAAATAAGTGTTAGTCTTGATAAATAAAAACACGTCCATGGGGAGGCGTGACTCGGCGGTACAGTCCGCGATGAAATTCGGTTGATTGTCAACTCGTAGAGCACGTGTAGAGCCGTTTGATGTTTTTATTTGCTTTTTCGTTTGCACTCTTCATTTTCGCACCTTTTATTATTTTACCCTCTGTCACAAAACTCGTACTGCCACAATAAGCTGTTGAACAATTCTTATTCATACACTTCACCGGTTTCTCTTGCTTTTATCACAATAAATAATCGCAACCATATGTCTCGCCGTTCGCGCCGGCCGTTATCACAATTCAGATATTCGTCAACGACATTGGATAAAAATAATGGTTTCGTTTTCTTCCGACAGATGTTTAAAAATTATTTTCCAAAAAACTCGAGTTATTTATCCGATGTACACCTTTGCTTTCTGTTTGTTATTTTCCTTTTGTCCATAACTCACCCGCCACGTGCTATCAACTATCATCATCTTTACCACCGGCATCTGTTCAAATGCCTCGTCACGCAATGTATTCATCAATACTCTAGACATATACACTATATACGAACGAAAAAAAAACAGTAGATCAGTTACGAAATGCGAAACCCTTTATCTCGTTATGTAATTGGAAAATCTGTTATCCTCCAATCGTCATGCATTCGTGGAAAACTGTTCAGCAAGTCGAAACGACGCGCATCAATTACTTTTGTATTTATTAATATTTGTGTAAAAGAAGGCTTTTACGGTTATTTATAATTGTAACGTATTTATCCTGGACGCGTGTACGGCAAGGTCGCTGTTCCTCCTCGAAGTATGTCTATTTTCATGCTTGTACACAATTCTACTTGTGGAAAGAAAAACTGTATATATCTGAATTTCTTTGTCTCGTGCGCGCGAGCTGCATTTATTAGCCGCATAACCCCGTGAATGGTGAAACGTTAAATTTTTGTAGCGCTCATGGTTAGTTTGACTACTTTATTGCAGTACACACCACAGGAAACCAGCTGGACCTCGTTATCTCAATTATACGTTTAGTCGTGTGCGCAGCGCATCGTGCAAGCACTTGTACTAGCCATATTCTAGCAAGCAATTCGGACACTTTAAAAGTCCGTATACATGTATGCTCGATGAACTAATGGGTGGCTCAAAACGAGTGCGTGATATTGCGTGCATTGCAGCTGAGAAAACGCTGCTGTTTTTAAAATCAATAGGGCGGAATGCGCAAAGTCTAAATATTTATTGATGATTGAAAAGTCCTTGATACCATACATATTTTTCTGCTTTTCTTGCGAGTATTTCATTCTCAGTCGCAATCTTCTTTTCAAGTGCTCGCCAATTCTGAGCTAAAACGCTATCACGATTCTTGAATGTTTAAATCACCCCGGAGAACAACTTGTGTAGCAATACCGTGTTATCCTGCATTCTTATGGTATTTCGTAAAAGCATCATACACCATGATGATGATTCCACGTGCACCGAATTTGTGCCGACGGCTCGAAGCCAATGTGACCCCCCCCCTCTCTCTCTCTCTCTCTCTCTCTTTTTATCAAAACCCTGAACAAGCCTTTATCGCGGAGGTTGGTTACCAATGGCACGTATTTGTAAGACCGGTTTATCGTCTCATATGTGTTCCTTCCTATTTTTACAGCTTATGCTTGGATTTTACGCTCTGTACTTTCTCGCAAATTTATGCACTAGCTGCGATCACTATACGTAATATTTTTAAACCATCTTTACGTAATAGATACTCGATACAACTTTGTGTGATGTTTATTAGCGCTTCACCTAAATTTTGACCTGACCTATATATATTTTCCGTGTTTAAAGATTACAATCCCCTCCCATCGCGGTGTCAATAATTAAAAAAATTATTATTATAACTCGGACGCTTAATTACTGTATGAAATCTGTAAAGTGGATACGTATACAAACGATACTCATAGGTGCATGTTTAGCCATACACCACCTATGTATAATCGCACAAAGTGCGTTTCAGGTCCAAGGCCTGACACCTCGTAATCCAAAATAACGATATAGTTTACTGCCAATGTACTGTACAGTCCACGATCACATGTGTTCTCGCATTAACGAAGTCACGGACATATGTAGTTCACAATATACAATTGTCTGTATAGCACAATCTCACAAATCGAAGAATAATTCACTGTTGCAGGGAAAAAAAATTTACAAGCCAAGGTATTGTCGTATGTAATTTGCCCGACGATGGAAAGGAGGTGGGTAAAAATGTGGTTTGATAATTCAGCACAGCCGGAAGTCAAACCACCATATGTACAAAACTTCGCAGTTGGCACTTGAAGTATTTGGCATTGCTTTTGAATTTGAAACGGTGACTTTTTACGAAGTTTCGCTCGACTTTTATCTATAATTGCTGAACGAAACGGTAAAACGACGACTAGCGCGCTCATATTCTACCTTATCTAGGGATCGTGAGCATATTCGAAGCTTCGAGGTTGAAGAACTATTGGCCGCAATAAGTTAATCTGGAATTGCACGTATATCACATACGTATGTATTGCGTTGACTACCCGATGTGCTGACTTAACGAAGTCGCGATTTCAGGCTGCAGTCCCTGAAGTTTACAACAGCTTGCGTGTAGGCATAGCTTCCATATCGCACCTCTTTTACGGTACATCCCCACTTCTTGTCTCCCGGCAATGTCGACGGCACTTGCCGGCTTCTAGCAGTAGAATCGAGTATATTGAAATTCATTCCCTTCCGAAGAGTGACACGTTACGTTCTAAAAATTACGTCCAAAAATTTTTATAACGATATAAACAATTTTTCCGCGTCACGCCAGGCGTGTTTCAAAAGTGTATAAATATTACATGTGAAATGAAACCGTTTGTAAACTAGGCGAATAATATTTTACCTACCGTTTACGTACAATATTGTAACAATGTGCATGCTTACTGAACAGTCTGTGCAGTGATATACGGTGCTTTGAATGACAAAAAGTTCATACTTGAAATAATTTTGTTGCAATTGAAATGTTTGCGGAAGTGTAATAATAACCATGTGCAATAATTTTGTCGAAATAAACTTAATTTATAAAAAAAAAAAAAATTATTAACGATACCTTGAAGTGTGCATCGATACAGTACTACCATGTCTTATCGTCGGTCCCACAATATTTGAATCATTGCTTCAATGAAAGAGCTGTTACTTTCTGCGCACAATCACTCTGATTTTACGTTCGATTAATCATTATCACGATACTCTAAATAAAAATTGGCGAATAATGTTCGCGAGTTAATAGTGTGATAACGTATATGAAACGTACCTGCTTTGTACGTACCACTAATAATTTACGTATCGTATCATAACTTTCACGTGGTAGTGAAGTTTACCTTTTCGAACTTGGTGGGGTTCGTATTATGAGGGGAATGACGGATCACTGCATTTTGGATATAATGGACTTCGACGACAATAACTGGTCGTTGGGTAATTAAATTTACATTATATACTCTTCTGCATATATTATACATTTTTATGTTACTCCCGACTTTGCTGCAGCAAGCAATAAAATCCCACGAAGCGCACCAGCGCATTATTACATGCCATCTTTATGTAAAGATTATTTGCGGGAAACGTGCTCAATGCACAAGCATGTAACGTTCATCGCTGCACAATCCTTGGCTCACTTTCAGAGAGCCACCGCAGGTTAACAGTAAGCAAAAATGATTGATCAGCTAATATAAATTTAAAATTGATCCGAGGAATGATTATAGAATTCTGTAACAACACCGCGGCGTTTATAATAAGATTTTTCGTTGCTTTGTTTCACGTTGTAAATAACTAATGGCGATACATATACCTACATCGATTTCAGCTGTAATTAACATAATTTGTTTAACCATCAGGTACCATTTAGATTATTTGTGTTTAGCCGTTTACGTAATATATATATATATATATATATATATATATATATATATATATATATATTAGGGTGGGTCAAAAAAATCAAGTATTTTTTTTTTTTGATTTCCTATAAATATTGACTTTGCGATTGGTTAAACGATCTATTGTTGATAAGATATGACCATTTTTAAATGATACTAATTTGAAAATGGAAAACTATGATGAGCATAATCTTCCCGTTAATATTAAGAGCTCATACTTGGTGAGTACTTTATAGAGGTACCTAGGAACTAGTTTTCGTGTGACGGATTCAAAAAAAAAAATACTTGTTTTTTTTGACCCACCCTAATATATACATTAGGGTATTTCAAAAGCAAAAATTTATTCTCGTTTCTTCGAAACAAGCTCAAAAGTTCCATTCAAGTATAAAAATACGCCTGTTAAAATTTGAGTTCTTAATGTTAACATCAGAGAGTTTGCGCATCGCACTTTTCTAATTCCCATAAGAACAACACGGGAAAAAAGATTTTTGCTCCTTCTGATTTTTACAATTAGCTAACGATGCGTCGTGCAGAAAATTCACAGATATATTTTTGTCGAGAATGGAACCCTCTACAAAAAAGGTTTTTTATCATTTTATGATAAATCTAATCTTTAAGGCCCTTAAATAACTTTTGACCTTAAATAACTTTTTACGAGTGATTTTATCACAAAATAGTAACAAACCTTTCTTGAAGAACGTTCAATTTTCTCTACCACGCATCGTTAGCTAGATATAAAAATCAGAATGAGCACATATCATTTTTCCCATGTTTTTCGTCCGAAAAATAGAAAAGTGATTGCACCTTACGCAACCTCTTAATGTTGATATTAAGAGCTCAAATTTTATCAGGTGTATTTTTATACTTGAATCGAATTTTTGAAGCTGTTTTGAAGAAAAAAAACATTTTTTTTTTTTTAAACAACCCTACGTATACATACATATACCGGGCAACAATCTCACAGATAAGACTCGTATCGCTGAAACGCCCTTTTGAGTCTGGTTTACCGATAAAACGGTACCAATATTTATCTCTAATTTCCGGGCGGAATTCGTCCCTGTAAGAATTCCTCGTTTATACCAATATGCACAAACATAACTAATGTATGAACGATTATTTTGAGATAGTAAAACAATCGGAGAATAACACGATATAAAGAAACCAATGCAGCGATACGGTTTAAAAATTAACATTTAAAGACGTAACACGGCATTATAGTATCAATGCATATCAAATCAGGTTACACGTAAAAGAGCAGTCGTTAAAATTAGTCGGTTATAAATTTGAATTGAAATATTTTCTTTGATAGAATTTCACAGCTCGACCGTACAGCATCGGTTTTTTAAAATCGAGTTTTATTTAACGCGCATTCTCTTATTAATCCGTCCGACCAGCGCATTAGGGAAGAGTCACTGACGTTAAAAAGGTTGTTGATCGCTTCTCAGGAGCAGGCGGTGAGAGGGGCAAACCTATTGCTTATACATAGGCCCAACCGATGGTTCTCAAGTAATAAAATTTTTTAAAAACATGCTAGCAAAGGTTTTCGACAAATGACTAATGTAATATGCATAGCTCGTCTGCTAATCACTTTTTCCAAATAAACTGAAATGTATTTCGTATAATATACAATTCCGAAAAAGTATTTTACGCGCATTCCTTGTGCAAAGCACTTCGTATTTTTTACTATTATTCGCAAACGACGGAGACAAAGGTCTTCATACTTTACGAACATCTTCTTAAGAGTACCATTTACATAGTTTTTCATTGAGAAGCCTACATTTTTTGTCTCTGATTTTGACGATGAGCGATATTTCGCCGGTGTATAAAAAGTACAACTTCAACCGTTAATTACTCGAAATCTATGTAGACCATCCGTATAAGATTTTGCGTAGAGAGCTAATTAATCAATATTGTGTAAAAACTTGAGTCGCGTACCTAAATTCCAATTTTTCTCACCAACCTTTTGCAAGTTTTACTATGTAACAGTCCTCGATAGAATTGATACCGATCGCGTATCTATTTTCAACAGCGATGTTCACGATTGGGAAACTCTACGGTTAATACTGTTATCATAGAACACATGGCGTGGTACACGTGGATGATAATAGTGTTGTGAAATGAGAAAAATGTGCACGCTGTATTGCTCTGTAATACTTGAATGATTCTCCGTGAAATAAAAATACAACACGATGATCGTTTTCAGGAATAATTAGGCTTCACGACAAATATTCCTCTTTATTTATATCTCTGTGTGGTGACTATTGGTAAAATTTTTCGTATTGATTGCACTTTCCATTTTACATTACGAAAAAGAATCGGCACGCTGACATACGATCCGTACTTTAAATTTTACGTCCTTTATAATACTTATCGCAAGTAACTTCGAACAATAGTATAGGATATGGTAGATGCCTGTACAGCATACACACAATTCCGGTTAACCTATTAGTGACTTTATCCGTGAGTTTCGTCGGGTCTGCGGATCAAGTATAACTAATTCGTTGATACATCACGACCTTTTTCACAGTTATATATCTGTATTCATGCTACTTTCCGAAAAGCAAACAATAGACGAACAATGTTTTATGCGCTTCCTGTGAAAGTCGCTTTTTCCGCTGTAAGTATGTACAAATATAATGTCACTGCCGCAATTTGTCTATACTCGCGATATTGCTGTACAGGCACAGTGATTCGTTATTCTGAAAGCAAACATCGTAGCCTATATTTAACTTATTGTTCATTGATTTTTTTCACTGCATCTATACCCCGCGAATATATGATAATTATAAAAATAGTCGGTGCGACTGATGTTCTTGCTTTTTTCTTTCAATCTTATTGTTAAATAAATGAAAAATACAATGCACCGCATCCCGATTTATTGTTCGTTGTAGTCTCTGTGACTATTTGTTGAAAAAAAAAAATTTAATTTTAATCGTAAATCGGTAGAAATTATCAAATGGTTTATTTAATTTGTGTAAGTTGCCCGAATTTTCCTTCAAACGATCGTTCGGAACTTTCAACACGTGATTCTACTAGAAAATAAAACTTTTTCGGTAATAATGACGATGTATCTGAATGTCTGTACCTGTAATAAGTACAATATAGAAATGATTTACTGAAATTAAGTTGGCAATTGTACCGTTAGGATATCTCGTTCGAGGTAAAACAATAAAAAGCAACTTTCACCCATCAACGACGTCATTCTTCTAATTTTAAGTCAAATTATACGTATACCTATCTACTTATACCCACATGTGATTATGTATTTATCTCTACAGTTTCCGAATGATCGAATATGCTTTACGTAGATTCGTGGAACATTGCAGGTATATAACCATCAAACACTTCGTCGTTAACTGTAAAGTAAAACTGAAGTATGTGTGTAACAAAAAGTGACACACATACAGCATGTATGTACAATCCGAATTCACATACTCCTGAAATCTTCGACCTACGGTGTCTCAGCCAACCCGCCCAGTACCTCGCCTACGATATTTTGCACCTGATGGAACTTCTATGGCTGCACGTTTATATTCATGATTGCGGTACAAACATACTTCGCAGATTTATCAAAATCGGTCGATCCGAATCTCCTTGTCAAATTATTCCATCTACTGTTATGCAATAACATATTACAAGGTTACAGATATTCGTGCTTTGCAGATATCAAAGGCGACAAGAATCTCTACACCGTCGTACAATTTCTTGCAATGCCAATTGGGATATAGGCGATATACATAGGTATATATATATACCTATATATATATATAGGCGATACGGTATTGACGCGGAATAAAAATAGCGAGCGGCAGAATTTGACGATGCGATGAATAATGAATGAGATGGAGTTTCAGATAATTGTGCATCGTCGAAGAAATTTCAACCGCGGTTTTACGGATGCTCACGAACTTTCGCCGGTGTTATTATTTACATTGTCCTCTCAACATACAATTACATCATAACAATTTAAAAAATGAATGAATCCTCAAGATCGACTCTTGATAAAAAAAATTGATAGCAGTAATCGAGTTTGTAAATGGAGTATAAAAAATGTGATATATATTAAATGCATCAAAGGCAGCTAAAGACGAAGGAATCAACGTACATCGATAGTAACAATTTCCTTGCCAATCATCCGTAAGCAAAGTTTTCCTTTGCATTCTTCAATTCTGTTGTGTTTCTTTTTTTTCCGTCTAATTTCGGAAAGAAAGTCGTTCCCTGATCCAGGCCTAGATTCGCCACTGCTGATCGCAACTCCGAATTCTAGAGAGTGGAACGTAGTCCGGAGATACGTGTTATACCTATAGAGGTACAGCATGACGGGAAAAAGAGGATAAACTCGCTTGCCAGTCTGCAGCATGGTATGCCTAGAGTCTAAGAGTATAGAGTCTGGTCACGAGGAGATTGTTGTTGAACTTCCATTTGGATCTCGTCATGCGTACGGTCGGCTGACTCAAGGAAGCAACCGAACAACCGGCTGACCAGCCGGCGTAGAGTTCATTGACTGCCGAGTTCGCCGGTTCACCTTACCTTACCTTAGCGGACAATTATCAACTCTTCCGAATAACTCGGAACGTGCCGGGATGGGGGAAGAAAAAGAAGAAACAACGACGGGAACTTTGCACGCTAATTTATCGAAGGTGCCATCTGTAAATTTTAATTTAATTGTCGCTTGATAATTTTATTTTCACGTATTATATGTATGCACATGTACATGTATCTTGCGTATTAGGTGTATAATCGACTCTTTTCATCGATCACGATGACGAATATTTTTATTGTCAATTATATATATATATATATGTATATAAATATGTGAATATTTTTTAACAGATGATGCTATATTTGGCACGTGATGAAAGTACATGCCAAAATTTCGTGCAAACAACAATTCTGTTGACTAATTTTTATCTTCTAACGGATGGGTGTGGGTTTTGGAAATTGGAAAGGTCAAATATTTCGAATGGCTGATACATCGAAATTTCAAACATGGGAAAATGAAATAACGAAATATTTCGAGCAATTCATCTTTTGTCATTTTATTTACGCATGTTATACAGATCGAAATATTGAAATTTCATGTTACATGAAATATTTTTTCACTCTTGTAACCTTCAAATTCAAGATCCACGAATGTTTAAAAGATATAACTTTTTTATATTAGTCAACGCGATGTTAAAAGTTGAACAGAACATCGTGAGAAATATTGTTTTTAGTGTTCTTTATTAATTTTACGATTGAAAGCATTACATTGTACTGTCGTAGATTGATAGATAAATTCGAAATTATTCAACTGTTACTCACGTCGAGTATAAAATTTCCCGTTCCTTTCGTTCGGTTTTCGAGTGAAAGACATTTCTAAGGAATACTACGTTCCTACAAGTTTGCAAGTTTCCCTGAAGTTGACTCAGCAATTGCGCATGGCGTTATTTATGCCGAAACAAATATTCATGCATGCATAATAATTAACACTTTTTCTTCAACCGACGAAGAATTCTTCGGTAAATTGCAAAATTCCGATTTTAGCCACTCTGATGTTTCAACTCGTGACATTTGATGGGTTCAATTTGAATACCTCGCGATACCCACGTATTACATGACGCGCAACTGAATAGAGTTGAATTTCTCGTCTTTTTACCCTAAAAATACAAGCAAGCAGCCAACAAATCGTTCGCTTGTATCCCGCATTGTCTACCGTTAATTGGCTTAGTCGATTTTTTATTGCTTCATACACTCTTCGAGCTGGCTAGTTTTCCAAATCGTTACTTCGAAGCGAATACAAGCGGGCTTGTGTTAAAAGTCACATACCAATTATTACGAGGAGGAAGGATTAGACTTTTTCTGCCGAGGATCATCCGATCCCGTATTCCGAAGTTTGTAACTTGAATGCATCAAATTTAGCAGAGATTTTATCAGCTTCTCGTTTGACTGTATTATTCGGTATGTGATATATCGTATAGTCTCAGGCGAGCGGAGCATATCAATGAACGGCCTTGGCCTTGCATAATTTACATCATTATGTTATACTTGTCCGACTTGCAATGTCGTGTTGGGAATTATAAATTTTTGCATCACTCGAGCGAAAATTCCTGTACAGCGTTTTGTAATTAAAAATTATGATAACTAAAAATTTTTTCGTTTACTTTCTTTTTCTCCCGATTTCATAATAAATTTGTGTGATAAATATCACGTTTTTTTATTTTTTTCTTCATTTTTACAGATGGGGAATGTCTAATGGCGCCAGACGATGATTTCCTGCAAGCACTGAGCTCGGAATTGGAGATACCTTCACTTTTAGGCGGTGAAGGATCTCCGAGTCATGATGAAACTCCCGATGAAATAATGAAGGACGCAGTGTTGCAGGATAACTTGCCTATTCTTGACGAACTCGGAGTTGACCCCATGCAATGGGGTCCAGATGCCTTTCCTAATCTTTCTGCTGCTGGTATGATAAGACTTCTCTCGAAAGCACTAACTATAAGCGGTCTCGTCTCAACAGATAAAATTCTTATTTAAATACTCACGAATTAGTAAATGTACATGTCTCCTGTTTACTTATATTGTTCGTTCTCTTTTCCTTGCAATCATCAATAGATTTTTTATTTATTTTTTGTCATTCCATACACTAAGATTTGTTTTTACAAATTTTACATCCACGATCAGAGATGATTGTTATTATTATGTGACGCTATCATTGTTCACGTTCGATGATGTGTGGTACGCGATTGTGGTACAATAAATTTAATTTTTTATGATTCTCAAAGGTTTGGACATAAAGAATGAAGTCAAAGATGAAATTAAAACTGAGCCGGGAAGTCCACATTCTCAACTGCCGCCGTCGCCTAGTCCAAGCAATTCAGACTCGAGTGGGTCAGAATGGCAAAATGATAATTCTACTACTTCATCTACAGACTTTAAGGTACAAATATTTTTCAATTATAAATTAGTTACTATATTCTATATACTGTCCAATCGTGATGGCAAATAATGTGCAAACATTAAACCGTGCAGTCTTCACTTGTGTTTTATACCAAAGCCTAGTTGAAACTCGTTAAAATATAAGTAGATCTAGAATGTGTGAGTTGTATACTGATTTCCCATGTGTTTCAGTGTACTTTAGAAACGCCGCCAATATCACCACCACAAAACGATTCACCTCCAACATCTCCGAAGCCAGGTTTGAACCCCTCTCTTTTACAGCCAATTAAATTGGTTTCCATAAACAGTCCCAATCCTGCAAATTTCGTATTATCCAAAGGAAATTCTGCAAAGAGAGTTTGCATTCAGCCAAAGCTGAATACGACACTGAATGTCGGAGAAGGTGAGCAAGTACAAGTAAAACTGTCAATATCTCGAATGTAATGTAAACCTTTGGTCAAGTTTATCTTCAAATGTTTGTTGGATATTTTGCTGAATGTTTATTTAAAATAAAAATATTGGTTGTACAAATGTATTTAATCTTATGGGTTTTAGATGCGCCTAGGAAAACAATAGTTCTTAGTGCTCAGGATTTCGCTGCTCTTACGCAGAAGGTAAAGCAAAACAATACTGGCCAGCCATTAAAAATCCAATCTGTAGCACCACTGAAGCTACCGCCAAATGCACAGATAAAAATTCAGAATCCTAGAAATGTTCAATCCACACCACAAATAAAAACGGAATCAAATACAATTAAAATCACATCATCGAGTCAAGTTAAAATCCTAAATTCAATTCCAAATGTCCAAATTCAAAATACCGAGCCGCTTGTTTCCATGCCTAATGGTTGCACACAGATAATGATAAAAAATGAACCAGAGCTGATGAATCTGAGTGGCAAACAAGAATGTGAAATAAAAGCATTAAAAAGGCAACAAAGAATGATAAAAAATCGAGAATCTGCTTGTTTGTCACGGAAAAAGAAGAAAGAATATGTGACTTCATTGGAAAAACAAATTGCAGATTTGCAGGATGAAAATGCACAGTTGAAAATGGTAAGGTATATACTGTAGTCGTTTTAGCAGGGCAATTAAATCATGGTGAAAATTAAATCTAGAAAATAAATAACAATCACGCATTATATTTTTATTCAAAAAGGAAAATATTGCATTGAGAGAAAGATTGTGTGCCACTGAGGAAATGACTGGAACAAGTAAAAAATTAGGAAGCCTAAATCTTGGAGCGAACAGAAAAAATACAGCAATCTTACTTGCCATGGTTTTTATGGTTTCTTTGAATGTTGGAAGCTTAGGGTAAGTTTTTTGATTACGATATATGAAGGACGTTAAAATTAATATTCTATCTAATTATTACTCTCAATATGATGAGTCACGTGTATTTTTGTTGACGGCAAATTTGGCAAACCTTATTCACACAAATATTATTTATGTTAAGTACTATTTGGCATGCTAATAACCTACAATATCATATTAGAATTATATTTATCATTCAACTTGTTTAAATCTAATTTTTAGGGGATTATTTTCACAAAACAAACGACTAGATTCAATGTCGAATCACTTACCCGTCTCCGTGCCTAATGTTAGACATGGCAGATCACTGCTTTGGACAGACATAGATAAGCAGGATAGTGGAGAACATAAGGAACAGTTTAATCAAACAACATCTATCCACCACCCAATGTGTCCTATGTATATTAATCAAACAGAATCTATCAGACTGGATAGTGAACTGAGACGTTGGATTGGAGGAGACCCGGATAAGGATAACTGGACCAAATCATCCGAAACAGATTTAGGAACTAATTCTTTGGGAGAATTACTTTTGTCAAAACCGTCACTTGTAAGACAACGGTTGAACAGCAAACCGAAATTACCCCCTCAGAAAAAGATGGAGCCAAAACCAAAGACCGACAATATTGCCACATCGAATAGCAATGCTGTTGAAGTGTTTTCACCGACTCTTACAGAACATGCTTCGTTGTTTGATGCTTTGAGAAGACGCGACGACACTTTTTATGTCGTCTGGTTTAGCGGTGAACATTTACTCTTACCTGCGTCAAGACAAAACAAAACAGCAAGGCCTAGAATGTCCCTTGTTCTACCTGCTGTACCTGTTAACGGTAATAGATGGTTTTTCCTACTGCATCTACCAATAAAATTTCATCAGACTAAAGCCTGTATCAATTTTAGATTTTATAAAGAGCCATCTACTGATTGATAGAATTTATTCATTTCTAGCTTTTAATCAGTCAAAATTCAAACAATTTTTTCATATTTTTAGGTACATTTTCCACTCCTGCTAATCACGTGACCATGATGCAAATAGATTGCGAGGTAATGAATACACAGTTGCTACACTTGAAGGAGTCTGTTATTCCCGAGCATCTGCGTCGCAACCAGCAATCTACAGATCATACCTCTAAAACTGATAATGATCATGTGCCGACAGCTGCAAATGTTACGAAAACTTATAAACCCTATTTTGTTAAAGAAAATATTACGGCGACCGATTTTAATGATAAAAATTATAAAAATCCTTACATGATGAAAGCTGAGGATGCTTATCATCCTAAAGAACCATCATACTTACTTCGAAGCAAGTTTATACCAAATTTTGGCCTAGAAAACTCAAAAGATAATTCTTATGATGTGAAATCTCAAGATGACGTAAAATCAGAAATTTTCACTCCTGGTATTGATAGTTCAAAGACGCCGTATTCTCAAACAGGTAGAAAATTGAGACGGAGACGAAATCTACTAAATCCTTGAATTATTTTTAAATTATAATGCATTGTAAATAGTTATTTTTTTTTTTTTTTTTAACTCTTAGTGCATTGATCACCAAAGCACAATTGAATCCTGCGTGTAATAAGTTTGACAAATTTGTGTAACAATTAATATATAGAAAAGTTTTATGTGAGATGAAAAAATTGTTTAACAATTTTCTTCACTCAAGGTACAATTGTATGTACCTTTGTGAATTACTATTGCACTAGTTATTATTACGGTAACACTTGTTGTACAATTACTGGACAACTACATCTATGTTTACTTAGCATTAAGTAAGAAATTGATACTATAGTACATGATATTTGATATTCAGTATTTCCTAATCAATGTGTCAGCATGTATAACTGATTGATAGGGTCATCAGTTCCGATCTGATGATCGACGAGATAAACTTTTTAACTAAGTATACCGAATTTAATTTAGTACTTCGATTCGTCTTAAAAATGCATTTTCTATCACGAATTCATAGCAGTTACTTCAATTGCAAGGTAATCAAGTTTTTTACCCCACGTACAATATCCAGTAGATAATATTGTTGTTTTGGATTTAACATATTTGAGACTTAGTAAAGGTTAAAAGTTATCGAATTACTTAAGCCACATGAAAAATACATTTGTAAATAATGGAAAGTAATGAGAATAAACTACGCAAGAATGTATACATAGTCTAAGTGACACATCTACAATTATACATAATATGTATACTAATCAATTTCACAGAATGTAATATATTAAAGGGATTATTTCTCGTATCTATCGACATCTTTATAGTATCACTTTCACAGAAAATAAGATTTAAATTTTCACGGTAGAAGTCGATTTCAATGGTATATGTTACGTACATAGTTCAGTATCAGATGCAATATTTCTAATGATTAAATTTGTGCTAAAGAAAAATCGCCGAAGTGCGGAAACAAATTTGGTAATATTATCACTTGCCTACTTACAGCAATTTGGATATATTATTTACTTACAAAGTCTTTTGGGTTGTTTATACTCATGCACTTTTCGTACGTAACCAACTACGCGTTCCATGCAATACGGAAATATCGACGTAGCATGTGATTATTATAAATGTGAAAATATGTTTCTCCAGTAGCCCAGCCGTAACAGATTGTTTTTCTCTTGGAATTTGAGAAACATTTCGTGAATACATTATCTGCAACGTGCACTTTAAATGTACACTTCATTAACACTTGGTAGTCTATAAGAATGCCTGGTCTAACAGCATTACGTTTGAATTAAATATCTTTTTCGCATCACACGTGATGTATTAAATTAAATTTTCCTCGTACAAAATGATACAAAGAAAATGTCTACAGCGAGGACAGTGCGTGTTCAATCCACAGCGTAACTTTTGTGATATAGTAGTTTAATGGTAACAATATGAGCCAACTTTTGAATTTACTAATAATTAGTGTCACCAAAAATACCGCTATCGATAGCATCAGTTTGATTATTATACAAATACGTAGATTAGGTAAAATTTTATTTACAAATCCAAACCAAATACTATTATGCGAAATACCGCATAAATGCAAGTATACATACGCCAAGCCCAGCTTTCACTATTATACTGAATTAATGTGATCGGATCAACAATGTAAAATACAACTCGGTATCATACAAATTACGAAAACATCCTGTGACTTAGTTATCACAGAGAATGTCATGAAAATATATACATATAACTTATCACCTTTATAACAATAGAAGTTTTCATTATTTCATCAGCATTTTAATCAAGTCCTTTAAATATTTAATTCGATGCACAGTGTAAATATGTATGGACATGCAGATTCTTGTTGCATGGAACAAAAAAGAAAACAAAGCACTTATTTGCCTTTTTAAATATGCTCAGTAATTCTATAAATAAGTATACTGGAGAAACCAGTTTTATCCGAATAAACAACACAGTGTATTTTTGATTGGAACAAAAATTTTAAGCATATTCGATTTAAATCTCGTCGATATTAATTTCCTACATCGAATTGTGTAATGTGGATATCATTGATTGATTCACTGTATATATTATAAGGATGGAATTCTATCAATCACTGATATTTTTTATACTTTTTTTTTTTTGTGATATTCAGTTGGGCAAACTGATAAAGTACTAATGATAAGATGTTATTTCTCACACGTTAGTCCGTCATTATATGAGATCAGGAGTGGAGCTTCCAAGATAACTGCGCAAGTCATTTATCGTTGACTTGACTAATTTAGCTTTTATTGTTTCCTTCCCAAGTCTCTGATGTGCCGTATACCGGTGACATCCTCCAAAAGAATAATAGTAATCTCCTCCTGAAGGAAACAAGTTTTTACAATTAATCTGTATCAAACCTTATATAATTTAAGATATGATTTACAAACATTTCGACCGCGGCATGGTGAGTTACCTTCTCTTCCTTTGATCCATAAAATATCGACAGGTGGTACTAATGACTCTCTATCGGGATCAGTCAATGTATCCATCAAACTTTTCACCTTTTCTTCATTAACTTCCGGAGGGAACGGTCTTGTCACAACTCGCATAGGGACTTCGTGAATCTCTGTGATGTTTCCGGCATGTATGCTCGTTAATTCGCAACTCATTGTTGGGTCTAAATGCATATTTTATCCATTCAAATTTGAAAACTTTTATATTATCTATTCTTATGATGTTATAATATGTTAACAAGAGTGTAATTCTAATCCACCTTTCATCAGCGAACAGAAACAGGAAAAATGTTTTTTTTTCATCGTGAACTTGGGATCATCTTACATTGAAAAACAAAAATAAGTACAGATACCGTTGAAAATTTCTTATGTCAAATTAGTATCAGTATGATTTGAAATAGTTTGATAATTGTACCTAATCTCAGTTCTGCAAAACAATGAATGGCAACTTGGTGAGCATTGATATCGCAGAAAATAAAATCTAGTTAACAATTTCATCATTCCAATTGTAACTTTCTAAACATTAAACGTCTTACTTAAGTGCTATTTTCGGTCGTATGATATTCTATCCATGCTATGCAGTATATCAGTTGTAACTTAGGTTTCAACAAAATTTAGGACACCGCATGTTTTACTCACAGAGACTTTGAAATGCTGTTGACATCAACGCCTTGTACTGTCTCTTTGGTTGCAACGACATTACTGACAGAAATTGTTGCCTCACAGCCTACGTGAAACTGATGAGTCATTTCTTTCCCCACCCTTTCACCTGTCTTTCCATACGTTTAAGTTTGAAACTTATGAAGACAATGCTGAACCTGATCATTTTATATTTATTCTACTTATTACATCAATGGTAGTTAAAATTCTATAATTAATGTGAAGCAAATTTTATGCGCGATACCATTTTTGTTTCCAACCGTATTTTTTAAAAGTCGCAAATAAAACCAAGTTACATATAGAAAACGAAGTTCTCGACCTTCCTAGGGTAAGGATTGGATTTTTTTCGTATCGCGGGTTTTATTCTTACCTACGACACTAAAAAATTTTAACCGAAACCAAATTACCTTTGATTTGACTAGATTGTTGATCTGTACAGCATCCCAAACACTAGAGCGGAGACAGGATAGTTTTATTTTTGGATAACACCTCATGTGCGAGGGCAAATTGATTATTGCCATTTCTATAATCATTTAAATAATTGTAGTTGCCCCTTGAGTACATGTGTGACATAGGTCAACGTATATGGATTCAATGAATAATCGTAACATGTATTTATTACATAGTAATTTTATTACAAATTATATATATACAACCTATTTTACCAAATAATTCTAAATCACAGAGGGTAGAGTACAGATTTCGATAATTAATTATTACGCTATGTATTATTAATTGGTTGTTTCTTTAGGAAGTCTATCACTGTATGTGCAAGCCTGTAATAAGCATTTGCAATCAAGCTTTGCGGCATTGATAAAACTATTGGTGTTCCATTATCACAATACTTCGATATTTGACTGTCCATTGGAATTTTTTCCAAGAAATCTATATCTGTGAAAGAAAACATATTGCATCGTCAAGCATTTGAACATATTTTTGTCTAGATACGGATTTTCAGGCTTGGGAATACTTTGGTATAATAATGATAATGTAGTTAAAATTCTATTATCAATAATAATAATAATCATAATCAATGTCGTTTCCCGCCATACCCAGTAGAGTATGTCCCCAGAAGTCTACAGAAGACTTATGCGGGGCAAGGGAAAGGATGGATTAGTGACCATCATCATACGACTGCAACCGTCTGAAGATGTTCAATAGAAACACCCGCATTTGCACAAGGGACAAGGAAAACTGTAGAAAACCCTTTCTAGGTGTAGCTGAACTGAGTTCGAACCAAGTATGTATTTCAACTTAAATTTAATCCCCCATGCAAATTTTTATCCTAGAGTATGATTACGATGTGTAATAATTACCGAGTTCTTCGGCTAAGCTCTCCGTTCCATCGCCAAAAAGTTGTACTTGGTGCGAACACACAGGGCAGGTTACACTGCTCATATTTTCAACAATTCCAGCGACGGGAACTTTCATTTTTTGAAACATAACTGCTCCTCTTCTAGCTACTTGAAGGGCTGCAGACTGTGGAGTGGTAACTATTATAACTCCAGACAATGGAAGATTCTGGATTAATGATAAATGAGTATCGCCTGTCCCAGGAGGAGTATCTACTATAAGGTAGTCCAGTGGCATCCAGGCTGTCTGACGGATTAATTTGTCAAGAGCACTCATCACCATCAGACCTCGCCATATAACGGGAGATTTTTCGTCAATCAAAAATCCCATTGACATACTGTGTACAAAAAATGTCATTATAGTCTTAAAATATTGGCATAATTGTATTCATTGAAGCCAGCTAGTACTTTCAAGCTCAAGATATCCGAGACCTGACTCGTGAAATTTATTACTGAACCATTTGTAATGAATCGGTGTAAAACTATTGTGGCAAGTCAATTTACCTAATTAATTATACCTGTAGTCTGTAGGATTAGACGCATGTCTGACAATTGCGTTGTGTAGAGGAAAAGTTTCTTCGCATGACAAAGCATTCCGAAAACTAAAAGCTAGCAGGCCAGAAAATGGATATGTTAAACTAATGCAGGATAAAAATATATTTGTTAGGTCGCTCTTAAATGTTTTTAACTTTGGTCAAGTAAAATAGTATTAGCCGGAAAGAGGATGTAATCTTTTGTTTTTTCGAATATTTTCATGCATTACGTTGGAAGTATGGACCAGGACACTAATTATTCAATGACATGAGTCCAAATACTTCAACTCAAGCGGCAAGGTCTAAGACACAACATAGACAGTTACCATTTAACACCATAATTGAGGAGTGGTTCCATTAGATTTTCTTGATTCAGAATCGGAGTGTCGTGTAAGTTCATCATTAACGGTATGGATGGACCAAATACATCCGCGTCTAATAATCCCACAGACTTATTTGGCTCAACGGCTTTAATAGCAGTAGATAAATTAACAGCGGTTGTCGACTTTCCGACTCCCCCTTTACCAGAAGCAACAAGTAAAATTTGCTTTACACCTGGGATTGCTTTTTGCTTCGGCAAACCACGGGCCATGATCTCCTTGCGTCTGGCATCTATTTCCTCCTTTTTTTTATTATCATATTCAGCAGATGACGCTGATGACGATGATGATGATGTATGAATCTATAAAGCGAAGAATCCGCATAACTTATACGTGTTTACTACTTTTTTGGGTGGCTTTTAATTTGGATTTATCATTCGTCCTTCACTTACTTTTTTCAAGCTTTGGCATACATATCTGCGAGTGACAAATCTTACCGAAACAAACGTCATTTTAAATTGTGACATATGTTTTTAAACCTGCGGAAAATAAATTGATTCTAACCTGAAACTGTACGTCACGACACCTCAGTAATGGGGCGCTGTGTCGCGTACTTACTTAGGACAATAATAATATCCCTAAATTCTTGATATATGGTAGAAATGTTCTTTTTGATGTTTTTTTTTTTTTTTTTCTTTATAATTATTGGAATAATTAAACGATTCCGGAAACGCGTGACTTGTGTATTTATGTTGTACAGAGACCTATTCGTTGAGAAAAAGTTTTGGGATTATACAATTTGTATTATTTCTCTTGTGTTCTTCGACTGCCGCCTCCACCTACGCACTGGCCAGACGTTTTTCGATAGTTAAAGAGCCAGCCGTCCGTCCGTCGTTTGATGTGTTTTCACAAGTTCCCGTAACTTTGAGCCCCGAAATAAATATGTGACAGTACGTTTTTAAACTGATATTAACTACCTAGAAATCAGCTTCAACAATTTTGACATAGCGTTTACCTTATTTTAATAAAGTTTCCTACGTTCTTTCAACCATTTACATCATTGTATCCGACGAACGTACCGGACCTAACCTAAAGCATTCATTGGATTACGTGTGTCGAAAATTTTTTTTACCTTTTAATTTATATTGCGTCTATTTTTCGCGATCCGATCAATTTTCGTAGGTTCATAAAGAGAAATCGAATGTTCTTGAACATTTTTGTCCCTCAGAAAATTAATCTAATTGTCACAGTTAAGCATTTATTCTTAAACCATCCTTACTGCAGGTCGGCCACATCGCGCATAAACGCGGCTGACGCAGAATATGGGCCTGAAAGCAGCTGTCCAAGCACTAAAGTGAGTATAAACTTTCAATTTATTAATTTATAGAACGTTAACAATGGCAAAAACCTCTGGGGGCCCCGAAGTCGTGCATTGAAACTCTTCTTATTTAAAATTGGTCTGCTCATTTATCCTCCAAGATGAATACTTCGATAAACGTCTCGACAGTGCGTTATGATTTTTAACTGAGTGGAACTAAGAACTATTACTCCAAAAATGAGACCTGCCCGAAACAGCGCAGTCAGAGTTTTGTATCATTCTGGGTATTTCGAGATGAATGTCTTGTAGTCAGGGGCCAAAAACTATAATCTAAACAAAATATTGTATGCTGTCGGGATCAAGGAATTTCTAGTGCTTTTTGATAAATTTCACTGTAAAGATATTCTAAAAAAATTCTCTGTTTCAAATCCTGTCTCATAACAATTATTAACAGTAAATGCAACTAATCTTCATCCATAAATACGCAAAATTGTAACAGTAGCCCCATATACACATCTCAAGCATTAAGTTTGTTGATAACGAGTGCTCTTTGTTTTCTGGTTTTTTTAAAACGTTTCTGTATTATTGGTTTATTTTTGCTCAAAGGGGACTTGATCTGTACTTAAAACATTGAAAATGGTAGTTGCTCGATTGTTATTCTTTGCGATCAGCATGTATGTGTTGATAATTCATAACTTTTCTTTTGACTTCAGGAAGGCAGAACCGTTAAAGGATAAAGTTCAACAGTGCAAGGATCTTCTAAATGACAACGATGCATGGGTCTGCCAGCAGCAACTTCAAAAGATTTATCAACAGGTCCTTATCTTGGATCTCGAATATGCACTTGACCGCAAAGTCGAACAAGAACTCTGGAACCTTGGATTTAAGAATTACATAGCCACTCTACAAACACAAGCAAAAGATCGAAAAAATCCAAAACGGGGTGAATCCCAGGCTATGTTGAGTTGGTGTCTCGAAGCAGCAAGTGGTTTCTATTTAACTCTTCTGCAAGAAATATGTACTGCCTTTGATTTGGATCTACCATTCAGACGGTGAGTTTTTACTCTTAATAATTCTATTCATATCGGATCTGGTGGTAACTTCATATTTTTGTTGAACATCTCTCTGGTGAATGGCAAAATATGGACTAGTGCTGACTCATTAAAACGATATCATTGAAATTATTATTGTTATCATAATAAATATACGTATTTGCAACTATGTTTTAAAAAAATTATTTAGTTTGCTGTCAAAATGTGCCTACTGTAAATGCTTGTAATTTAGGCTTCATTTTTTTCTCTGCAAATATGTTTGGAGCAACAAACTTTTGTACTTTATTAGGAAAGTTGCTTTTATGAAAAAATGAGAGCGGTTTTGGGTCTGCAAATTACAATGGAATGCACAGTTGAAGAGTTGTACAAATTTCCTTGTAAACTTATTTTTGAAAAACATCGCCGTGGTAATTCCCATTCATAGGAAACCTAGTTTCATTTTTCAGTCCCAGCACTGTCCCGTAAACTTTCTTGCAATAACTTGAATTACACGCTGAATCTGTAAATTATGTAGTGTAAATAATATATTGTAGTACAGACTGTATTGTAGTCGACATCTCAGCGCAAGTATGCTGGACTAAAGATACAGCAAAAGGCTGGTATCTACAACTGTGTTCAATTTGGCTGATCAACCTCGATTTCCGAGCACCCGGTCATCCAAAAGATATACTTGATAAATCATTCAGTATACCAGATAAAGTGTACCATCCTGGTTACTATTCTTCACTACTCTGTACTATATATCACATACAACACTTTGGCATCAGTATCAACGGAAAGAAGTGCAGACGAAATTTACAAAAAGTCATACTAGAAATACTCCATCTGAGAATTGAATTACTCCTGCCAGAAGATGCCTGAGAACATCTGTCGCATCACTAGAGCACTAGTGATCCACATTTCTTCAATTGCAATTTTTGTTATTTTCATAGTATTAGATAATTTCTTGAACTATATTTTCTTATTGTTAATTCTTATGTATTACAGCAAGAGCTATGTATATGGATGTACCTCACCATGGAAGGCAGTAGAAAAGTTATCAGCACCACATAAATCTTCCTGTTTCTACGTGTGCCAATATTGTCTTGTTCACTTGGGAGATATAGCTCGTTATAGGAACGAAAATAGACAAGCAGAACTGTTCTATCGACATGCAGTATCCTTGTCACCATCTAGTGGCCAACCATACAATCAGTTAGCATTATTGGAAGCATCTCGCGGTGATAAATTGGGCACGGTTTTTCACTATGTGCGATCGGTAGCTGTTAAACATCCATTTCCTGTTGCGACAGCAAATCTAGCAAAGACCTTATCTTCTGCCCTGAATGACAAATCGTTCAATACTGAAGGGAAGACTAAACTAACGTCTCAAGAATACATAAGTGTTTTCTTGAAGCTGCATGGCGTACTGCACAATCTAGGAGAAGTGAGTGTGGCTGCAAAGTATGTGACCATTCTTACTGAAACTATGACTGCTCTTGTAGCAACGGAAAGCTTTAGCTCTTGGCGATTGGTACAAATGCTGTCAATCAATTTATACGCACTACAACACGCTGTTGGAAATATAACTGATAGTGCAGACATTTTGAATACAGAACAGTTGAGTTCGGATGAAAAAATTGCGAGAAACTGTGTGTTGGATTTAATAGCTGGAAGTCTATCAGCTCTACTTTTACCTGTTTACACAATTAAAGGAGCTGTGATGGACTACTTTGCATTACCGACAAGTGAGTTTTGACAGTATTATTGAATTCTGTAAATGGTGAAACAGATACACTACTGTGCGATATAAGTGTGACTCAGAAGTATTTTGTTTCAAATAATTTCAAGGTGCTATATTACTTCAATTATTTGATAATATTTGCAGTAAAATTGTGCCTTGAGTGGATTCGTCTGAAACCAAGAATTCTGGAAGAAACAGCTTTTGCATCTAGATTGCAGATTTGGCCCAGTCTTTGTTTACTTTTAAATGGACTACAACAAAGCATTGGCGACTTCAAATCTGATCACTGTAAGTTCGTGGATTTTTTTAACAATGTGATTCAGTGATGGCCGATATTCATTTCAGTTCTCAGAGTTGTGTAATTCTTTGACCTTTTATCAATAAATTTACCTAATAACAACATTTATTTACGTGACAATTTTTTTGTCACAGATGGAAAAGTCCCTTTACCAGAGGATCGTGATTTACAAGGCTTCTTGCCTCTGGAGAAAGCCTTTGAGGCTCTTCGATTCACTAACACAGATTTCGATGGTGATATTGTATCTTTGAACAAATTACGTGCTATACGTATCTTAGATTTGGGTCATCAGTTGACAGAACAACAAGTGAATGGCACAGCGTTGATATCCATTGTAAAAGGTGATCTGGATGTACAAGAGAAATTTACAGCAGGAAATGAAATAGCCGGACTTAGTAAAGAATTGTGGAAAGAGTTGGAAGAGCTGAGCCTAAGCAAAGACAAACAACCACTAGTAAATACCAGTCCAGTTCCGTCAGAGTCAGCTAGCAGCAAGGGGTCATGGGAAGCAGATATTCCTGAATTGACAGGTGTGTCAAACTTGAAAATTTATTACCTTAAAATGTTAAAATAAAAGTCAAGCATTTTAAATTAATCTAGCTGATGCAACTAATATATTTTATTATTTATAGTTGAGAAACGGATAGGTATACTAAAGCCGCAAGGTTCCCTAGAACGCAGTAGGGATTCTGCAGTGACTGGCACTGAAGGTAGCAATTCAGAAACCAACTCGATACCGTCAATCAGAAAGCCAAGACAAAATGTGGCTATGCAGGCAATAATGCGTCGTGCAGAAACTGAGCAGAAGCAAGTGACGTTCAAGAATGTATCACCAGTAATAATTGAGGAGGAGGATGTCAAGGCTAAGCTAACACCTACTTCACCGACTAAAAATGGGGTCAATAAAATTGTCCAGATGAATTTACAATCATCGAATCAAAATGGTCTCCTGAATTCAAATCAGGTCACAAGTGGACAAATTCACTCGATACCCCTTATAAGTAGAGTGGCTAGTGCAAAGAATAGTACGCCAGTACAAAACCAAGCTACATCAATTTCAAATCAATTAAAATTGAAATTAGATATACCACAACCATCACAAGTTAATCAGCATCCGCCAAATGAGCCTCCTCACAACATGACGCAATTTGGTTTTCAAAATCATGTTTCTAGGCAGACTTCGTACCAAAATCAGCCCTTTAATGTACAAAATCCTCAATTCGGTAAAAATTTCATGACTGGACATATGCAGAATTTTCCACAATACCAGGTCCCAGGGCAATTCAATATGCCTCAAAATATTACAATGTCTCATGGTGTAAATCAGAATCGACTAGCACATCAGAGAATGGGCCAAAATGCGCCTCAGAGTGGAACGTTACAGCAAAATGTTGGACCAAATTCAGTTCCTCAACAAAGTTTTGGAACCAACATTTCCCAAAGTGCTGCTCTGCAGCAAACTATGATTCAGAATGCCGGAATGCATCAAACGATGGGAATCCAAGAGCAGGGTATAGTCCAAAATAATTTGAGGCCAAATGGTCCTAATTTGCAGGGTCAAATGAAGTTACCAATGGCTGGTATGACTAACGGAATGCAAGGATTACAAAATATGGCAAGTTATCAAAACACTTTTCAACAAAATGTAACATTGCCAAGTATTCCGAACGCTACAATAAATCCAACAAATTTATCAAACGTCCAGAGTATTAATTACAACCCTAATTTTGGACAGAATGCGTTCAATCAGATGTATCAGAAACAAATGTCTCCAGCAGCCTACACTAAGGCAACGGGTCAATTCACGTTTCCGACTCAGGCCACTACCAGTAAAGGTCAACAATCTTCAAATAATTATCAAAGATTCTCTAGTTACGAAAACAAAGACTTCAACTTGTGGAAGGATAACCAGCCGCCACAACCACCAGTTACTTGGTGGGGAAATACAAGAGCATCTCAAATCCCATGCAAGGATATGACAGGTGATGTGTTCCAAAATTGGCCAACAGCAAGTCCTCCTGGATCAGCAAACATATTTCCTACAGTACCACTCACACCAGGAAATAATTATCACCAAAATCCGATGCTAGGCAGACAGCCGTATAGCAGAAACAGTTTTGACGAAGCTAGGTCATATGAGGTGCGAAGTTTCCCAACAAATATTCACGTAAACTTAAATATTCAGATTAATGAGTTATCCAATTGTGAATCTTAATAACATTATTTACGTTTAAGTCAATTGCCGCACTTATTTTTTTTGTTTTTCGTATTATGAACTTACAGAGACATGTACATAAATATAAATATTTAAGAACATAATGTATATCAATTTACTTATTTTCAGATAGAACAAAAACAGCCACAGTCACCAGGTGCTGGAAATACATATTCTCTGTTTAGTGGTAACACATGGGGAGCAGCACCTCAACAAAACCCATCTAATCAGGATCAAGTGAAGAACAGACTTAGCCAGCAATCTCTTTGGTCAGGTCCTGGCCCTTCACCTTTGGAAAGACTTCTAGAACAGCAAAAATCGCTTCGTGAGGGTGGTACTTGAAGGAACGTGTTCAACGCTAACGCAACATGGAACAAACTTATCCTCTTACCCAACACGCGGGCTAAGTAACTAGACATAATCACAGCAAAAGCTATGATAACGTAAGTTACAGAATGAAAAAAATTTCACACACTAATAAATCCCCTCCAAAGAGAAAGAAAAAACAAGTCGACAAACAAAAACCACCAATTGACAGGAATATCGGATGGAATAATAGATTACCCAAAACTTAGCATGAAGTATGGTGAGATCCACTGGGAACATTGATATTCGTTAATGAAGGTTAAAAAAACACGCATAATGGTCGAATCTGGGTATGAATATTATTACCAGAAACAGAACATGGACAGTACTTCTCTATCACTATTACCAAGTTGTTACAGAAATTCGAAAGTATACTATTTGAGTAGGGACTATACCCTGGATATGGCGATAGATTTTCGTACGTCAGGATCTTTAGAATTAGTAGCACGACTTGGGTCCTGATTACTATTCGATGCGACATGGTTCCATTAAAGCCAAAATTATTTGGAACTTAAGTAAACACAAGTTTAGGCTTGTCAGTAATTACCTAAATAACAATAAGCATGAATGGTTTTAGGGAGTCCATCATGCAGCCTTGATGTTATCATAGCGTTGAATTAAAATCTATATCCAAAGTATTATAAGCAAGGAAACTTCAATAAATAGAGTTTTGCTAATACATTTAGGGCGAGCATTATTTAAATTCTCTGTCGTGCAGATCTATTTTCAACTGATTATAGGTACGACAGCATAATGTATTTTAGTATGATAAAAGAAGAAACGGCTACCCTCATCAATAATATACTTGGATTCTAATATTTGTTTCAGGTGAATTACAAACTAAATAAATTTTATAACATAACAACAGCTAGAGTAGCTGGAGACTGATTCATTAATTATATCCCAAGCTTGAATAGCAACACAAAAAGTAAGAAAAGGTAAAAAAAAAAAGAACTGTCGTCATGAAGGCATATGTAGACTAATGAAATATTCATAAAAACTCAAAACTGATATCTTAAAGATTATGTTTTAATGGTTAAAATATAGAAATTTATAGAAATATTGAATTACCTGCAAATATATTATGTTAAATATGCAAAACTGATATTGTTTTAAACCTATCAATATAGTAATTACAAATTTTCCAATAATTTGTAACAATTTGATTTCATTAGTAATTGAAGTTATAGTAGTATTAAACATTAAAAACATGCATATAGTCCGTGAACGTCATTGAGTGGCATCGCGCAGGTACTCGCCCAACCGCAATTTCTTGAAGACATGCAAATCTTTCTATGCATTGATAGCGTAGTTCTATTGGAAAATTGAATTCCTTTGGAAGAAAGAGTAGGAATGATTGGAGTTTGGGTAATGCAATTGCATTCACTATGGGCAGTTTTATGTTCAGAAAAAATATATTTCGTTGTAAAATTATGTACCAAAACTACAAGGATGTAAAATTACGTAGGCAAGTTTGCCACGGACACAAAGGCACTTTAGGTAGTTGCATTATTCATTATAGTGGGCCATAAAAAGTAAACTTACCAATTATACGCAATAAAGGTTGCGACGAACTGTCTTAACATATTTTGAAGTGCTGAACGTTATTTTAATTGAGTACAGGGTAATTAACCCAACCAGCCGTAATTCTTAACATTTCGATTTCTAAGTATACATATGTCATTTTGGCACTCTACACATAAGTAACAAAAATGTTTATTATTCGATGTAGTGCAAAGAGTATTAAAATATATTTGGTAGTTCGTCCTGGGGAGATTTATATGCTTATTACTATATGTATTACCAAACTTAAGGTTATAGGTATAAAGTCAGAGCAATATTTGCGTCATTCGATAGCTTGTCTCATACAGTGAATTTGATTCCAGAACACTTTTTCATAGATAAGTGAAATATCCCTTATAATTAAATCACCGCATTTCTTAAAATAATTCGAAAACTTAAAGTAGTCATCAATGTTCATCTTAGTTTATTAATGAATAGAATATGAGCTTATTTTCTTATACATTTTCATCACAATCATTTAAATGTTATTAGAGTGACAGGTAAAAAAGTAACAATTTAAGCCTACGGTAACCATCTTTGAATTATTTTGAAATTCGCATTTGATCATTTCAATTCTTCCACTACGATGCTGGCTTCAATGTATGCTATTTTAAGATAGATCTTTGATTGATGATTATGAAAATTTACACATACTTCTAGTGTGATCAGCAATTTGTATTAAAATTTCCATTAGTATGCATCCACGACCATCATTGGAACGAGTGAAATTATTGAAGTTTTGGCAACGGTTTATGGCAGACGAGTCAAAATCATGATACATGTGAAGGTATCGCTGCCAGCTATCATGCGAGTCATGTCCTTATGATTAATGGACAGGCAGTCTATGTTTTCAAAAAGGGACATCGGACTTGTAACACAGGAGCATACCTAGAGAAAGTAAATACAAATGATATAATAGTACTGACGCAGAAAGAAATTATAATTGGGTTATATATATATATATATATATATATGTATATACATATATATATATGTATATATATATATGTATATATAATTATTTATTAGTATTAATACAGCTGTCAAGAAATGCTGCATAATTTTATACAAGTTGAAATCATTAGAAAAATTTCACTTCAAAATTCGTGTAGGTACCAATTTATCAATGTTTCTAAAATTGTTCCCTGTATTTTATAGCTGATAAATATTCGTTCCCCGAAACATTAATATCTGTTAATAATTTTTTTTTATGTACAGTACTGACTCACTTTGTCTTTGAAGATGCTTATTCTTTGGCTACTCATAATCTTGAGTTCATAATTAAACTCTTTGCCGATATAATTAGTGCCCACGATCTGTACAACTCCAAACAAATCACCATTGTCGTCTATCTTGATGTGCATGAAGAATAATCCCATCTCCGCAACTCGAATAGCCAAGTCATACTTTACATTTTTATAATACTCCATTTCCCATACTTGCTGATACATGTTTTCAGAAGTGCAGTTAGACTTCATAGAGAATATGAAAAAAGTTCAAATTGAATGATTACTAATTCTTATGTCTAATTTAATATATTATTTCTCAACATTACATAAGTATTTTATAATTAAGAAAACTAGAAAAATATTTTCCAGATCTTGGTTAAAAAGACCTATGACAATCGGTAATGCATATTCAAATCCGTAGCACATATTTTTTACTTAAAATTTCATTGATTTTCAACATTCAAATTGTAAAACTATTGTGGCATCTCATTGTCTAACTTAAGCAAAAATTGCAACTGGAACAAGTAAGACACACTGTTATCGGTTATCACCTCATGAAATTTATTTTTGTGATAAAAACGAATGTGTGGAATCATTCGACCATGTGGCAATGTTTCTACACAGGTTCCGATGCGACATGGAAACTTTCCCTTGGGAGCTTCGGGAGGAGCTCGCTTGGTTATCTTGGATCCATTTTTTGCAATTACCACATTAGTTTCAGTTTGTGATCCTACACTGTTTCGACCTCTGTTGTTGAGGCTATGCATTGGATGTAGCAATGAAAGCTGCAAAATTAAGGAAACAAGTTTGAAGTCATTAGTTCGTTAATCGATTATGATAAATTTCATTAGACTTCGAATAGTTCAGTTTTATATCAAGCGCAAGGTAGTACAGAAGTCAATTTTGATTTGGTTTGTGCATGACAGCAGCATTATAAATAGTATAATCAAATACCACTTATAGACCGTTACCTTTATGTCATCAAGTTTTATTGATAATTCTTCAGCAAGATAGCTTCTGGCATTTGAGAATCTACATTTGCACAAAGGACATTCCGTTATTAAGTCTTTGCAGACGTTGCAAATATGATGTCCGCGTTCACATTGTTTAACTGGAGACTCGGGTCGTTCAAAACAAACAGGACATTGAAGTAGCTCCTCTAAATCTTCACACCACTGAAGAACAATAAACGTTACTGGTAATATGAGAATTTATAATGAAAACACGTATTTGTCTCACAATTTGTTCATACTTCTGTACATTTTTCACAACGTACAAGATATAGCTAGTATACGAGCGTTGCTACTATTATTTCATTGTGTCTAGTTGCACTATAGAGTGAACTTACATAGGGTATTCGACATGTGCCAAATGTTGGCATGTCACAAATTTTTCGACAAAAATTGGAGTGTCCAAAGGAGTTTTCAGGTGAAGAGAACTTTTCGGATCATTCCTGAGGGTGAGACATTTGCCACGTAGTTCGTATCTCTGTGCTGTATTATCGTTTGGGATAGTGAAAGATACGATCATTTATCAAAACTCAAGAATAACTATCGACACTCTAATTTTTTGCTAATAATTCGAAACATTCATTTGGTATATCTGAAGTGACCCGTCAAGGTACACTCTGTACTGCGAATAGACAATTCGTTATTATTTTCAACGATGAACCCAAAGAATTATCTACTTTGTTGCGATTTATATTACCGTCCAAACGACGTGAATATCGCACTGTATCAAGTAAGTCTACATAGGTATGTAGCTATTTAATACGGCGTCATAACGTCACATCGTGAAGAAGTTTCAAAAATAGGCAACGGATTTTGAATTGGCTGGTAATGCTAGTATGACGTTTAAAGCCTAACCGATCATAACAAATATATAATTGCAAACTTAGTACCTTTGCTCTCATTTCCTCAACCATGTTGACTCGGTACAAGGATACTAAATTAGAGATGGATGCCTTGATCCCATAAGTGCAATGTTAACGGTCGAGCTCAGTGGTGGGGGTAGATTGAATACTACGTTAGACCGTCGTGGATCCGATAGATGTGGTTCTTGACGGTTTTTCATCATTTTTATCATGATGACTCCATTATAACTAAATTATTCAATGGATTACGTTAAAACAATGTTCTGTTATGATGTAAACTTTTGCTAGTGCCATATGTTTCGAGTAAATGTACTCGTGACAACAGTGATTCGAAGTTAACCGTACACATTTTCTAGTAGCAGCAGCGATGACCACCAGGGCTTTCGTAATTCGAATTACCTTGAAGGAGAAACAGCAAGCGACGCAATGGTCTTATCATTTTTTTTCCCGGATATGTGAAAAGGATTAAATCTAATCTTTTGATGTGACCACGACGTGATCACGATGTGAGGTAACTGTGGACATGGTGTAAACTGTCAATGGTATGAAGGAACGGTTTTTCAGTAATTTTTTTATTCTATAATATTTATTTCTCAAATGCAGGTATGCAGAAGTAATATTAAATCATTATATACTAATCTTGAATACTATTGTCTAGACATAAATGTGTTATTGACTTACTTTTTACCACAAAAGTTTCGTACTGATTTGAGATTCGCCTACAACCTGGAAAATAATATGGTCCGACTCCAATTTCATTCATTAATGACGCTGTGATACATGCATTTTTTACTGAATTTGACCAGAGGTAGATTTAGTAAGTTAAATACAGTATTTCCTCCGAATATGGCCCTTCTGAATAGAGCTACTTCGCGTAATCTTTGCTCGAGCGCTTTCGTCACTATATATTTCTGTTAATGAGTGTTTAGATATTTACATATGTAAAGAGACACGCAGTCCTATTCAGAGGTAAAGCCAGCTGAGTCAAGTCATGGCTCGACATATTGGTAGGGGAAGTAACTTCTAAGAATCATATTCCCCTCACCGCCTTCGAGCGGCCTTATTTGGAAGTAATACTGTAAGTCAAAATTATATCTATTTCTTAAATTAAGTTAGATATCGAGTTCTAGAAACGAGACCATTTTTTGGGGCATGCTTCCACGTCGTTTACAATATGACGATAACTTGTCCATAAATTCTGTGAATTTAAGCACACTGTTCCACCCCCTCGCTCCAATTGTGAACTCTGAAATGTAAATAATTTTATTAAAACGAAGTATCGTTTATCACGTATTGTAACGGCAGAAAAATAAAAATTATCACGAGGTGGCACTTTCCTCGTCCAAGATATAAAAGGAAAAGAAGTTCAGTGACAAGTGTGAGAACCTGAAAATATGAGTTTAGAATACTCACAGCTCTGTTAATGTCACCTATGCATACCCAATTGTGATTTTTGTTAGCACTATTAGATACAGCCCATTTTGAATGATCCTGTAATGATGTAAACATCACATTTGCCTCGGGAAAATTAATGGACTTGATGTTCATCACTCTGCAATAATCGACAACAATATTGTACTGCAAGTTTGTAAGATAAATATGTTTATGAACTGTGCGTATCTAATAGGTATGTGCCAAAACTTACTTTGTACCACTACAATCTGATGGCAATATGCCAGGACCATGTACCCATGTCTCAGCCAAAAGATCTGCTCCAAGTTGCGGTGCAACAAATTCATCATACAGGTCTGCAATTACATATAAAATTAAAATTGTGAAGATTAACTACATGGTACTGTTTATATATATATATATATATATATATATATATATATATATATATATATATATATAACTTATATAACTTATATATATATATATATACTATTATATATATTTATACTTATATATATATAATAATATAATATATATATATATAAGTATAAATATATGTATATAAGTATAAAAATCCAAAGACAGTAAGTATTCAAGCTATTGAACGATTCAAGGAATGCCATTGAAAGCCTGGTTATTAGGTTTCATATTAATAATAAGAAGTTGTTCATATCATAATTAGTAAATCGTTTTGTTTTGTTGTAAAACAGAAGCAGAACCGGAGTAATTTTAATTGTTCTTTGATCATTCGCAGCCACTAATTGTATTTAGAATTAACATTTCCACCATACATTGCTAACAATTTTCGTCAAAAAAGCATTGTCGAAGTAAAGCCTAATCTGCAATTCCTACGGAAAAGAAACATTGAAGCTGAGAATAAAACATTCTTTACCCTTTTCCCACTTGTCACTTTTGGCAAATGATATAAATTCAGTTCCACTCAAAGACTGAATTGATGTTTTATGGTTGTACGGAGCATTTTTGATGCGAATCCTGTTAGCTGCTTTTGTCAGAACCGGGTACTGCTGAGTAAGGTCTTCTGGCAAATTATTCTTGTATGTAATAATTTCATTGTACATTAATTGCATGCCTATAAGATCAAACTGATCTTTATCTACAGAAATGCACAAGAAGCTCTGTCCATACAGTTGTCCAGTTTTAGGATAGCTGTAACCTGCATCTGAAAGTGATTTTACATCCACAGATCTTTCTTTGCGAGCTCTTAGTGGAGGATCAGTGCTATGATCGGGTGCTGGAGGATATCGAGGCACACTGTGAATCAACCAGAAACCTTGGTGGGTGTCTGCTATCACTACACCTTTGGAATGCCCATACTTTACCGTAGCAGTCTTATTGGGCGCGTGGTCGTTATATAAAGTCCAAAGAATTGAGTTGTTCTAATGATTATAAAATAAATGTTAATTTTAACTTTTTCAACCCATTTTAAGGTATTTCTGCAATTTGCAGAGATCAAATGGCTTACTAATTCTTTTTCATATAATATGTTCTAAATTAATATTGCATATAATGTTGTGTATAATTTTGGCACCAATTTCAACATTCGTGAGGGAACAATATTTTATTAGTTATAATGATATTTTAAATGATAATGCAAATACTTACTTGGTGATACAAAGGTTCTAAAGTTCGGCCGGGAATCGAGGATTCTAAACCAATCGATTTTTTGGATAATTTCCACCCATCGATTATCGTATTACTTGTCATGTAAACATATGCCAGACCTTTCCTTATTAAATCGTTGCTACTTTGCGATATTTTGGGAAGTTTGTACATAACAAACCTGAAATATTGTACACCATATGTGAAGCATAAGATTTATAAAACAAATCAACGTCATATAAAAGTTATACCCTTAAAAGTAAAAGTGTTCATTCTGCGAATAGAGATGTATTTTAATTAATTTGTACTTGATCATTGATAGTTGAAATCTAGTTTTGGATAGGTCCTCAGCATCAACTGAAAACCATGTTTTCCATTGAAATGCTGTTCTTTAAGCACCCGCAAATGAAAAAATTGTCTTAGTAATTTGATCGAAATATTAGAAATTTTTATCTATAAGAGTTTCATATTTTCAAAGTGGGATATCCATGAAATTGCGGGTACCGCTCAAACGCATGGATCGATGGCGAATTCCACTCACAGGAAACGTGCGTACTAATAATGAGTCCATCTCATATCTTTCTTGTTAGTTTTCTTCTGTGTACATTGATTAAAAACTAGGAAATATGCGCTAAGTGAGCACGTTTTTTGCAAGTTGAATTACGTCACTTATATCCGCATCACTTTACTTCGCTTAGGAGTTACCCGAAAACCGATTAAATATGCGGAAAGATAGAACAATTTTACACAGAAAACGCGTTGTGTCATTTTTTTCACATGCAGTGCTGAAAAATAGGGCAAAATTTTCTAGAAATATTAATCAACGTGTTTCGCGTAAACCAAAAAGTAAAAGGTGAGGCTGAGAAATTTCAAATTTGAAAATATTTTCGATACTTGATCGTTTACTTATGACGAATTCGATTTACAGCCAAAGTGCGCACTAATTATGAGTGCGGTTTTCATTAGTTTTCTAGCCTTTTCAGTGCTTGAAAACCAGGAAATCTGCACTCGGTGCGCACTTTTATGACAATTGACACAATTACTCAATAAAATTAGCCCACCTTAAATTAAATTTAACCAGTCATACCGCTTTGTCTCTAAGTTCTACAGCTGAACATTACTAACGAAGTTTAAAAAAAAAATGTTCGTACGCAAGTATATGGCGATAGAATATGATGCATATGCGTTAAACGCCGAGAGAAATAGATTATAGATTTTATGATAAAGTATGTATCATACAATTGGCTTCTGACTCCGAGAGTGAACAACGAATCAAGCACAAAGCAAACGAGATATGGCAAGTCACTTACCAGTCCACTGGCAGATTTCTTTCATCCTTACATTGCAACTGCGTGTTTACTCCGATTAAAAGTTTACTGACAATAAAAACGAAGAACACGACACACGTTCGCATCAACATATCGATGTCTAACGTTTCCGACGAAACGATTTTGGTGCTATACTTACGGCAGTTATCCACTGGAACTGCCCGTTCGGTTACTGAAAGACACTGCCAACCACCGTTGTATATTAACGCGTGGTCGTTAGAAGCTTATGTGCGACCCTGTCTGAAAAGTTACAGGAAATTGTGGTATATGTGAAAATGAGGACGACGATAGCGCGATCTATGTATAATACACGGTCTGATATCATCCTAACTAATTAGGCATTATAAGCTAATTTTGAGAGTGAAAATATTTTGTTTTGCGATCTGGTAATAATTACTAGGCGAAGACAAATGGATAAAGATGTGAAGAACAATAAGTAATTACAAAACGATCATATATGATGAAGGCTTGAAGGAACGCATACCCAATTATTCAAAGGTGCAAGCTTTACAAAATATGGGGACAACTTCGACAGTTTACCGAAATATTTTCAATACAGAATGATTTTTGCATCGTGACATTTAAACCAGCAAAGCCGAGGGTAAAGCACACTCTATACGAGAATCGGAAATGAATTTGCGATGTTACAGCGTTTTATCTGCAATAAAAATTTTGTGCTTTCTCATTTTTATTAGACATTTATCATTACTTTTTTTTTTTAACTAAATATATCTTAATGCTAAAAAACATCCGGTTACATACGACCTTTTGCCTTTAGTTTTTCAAATTGCTTATTTGAATTATGTATCTATGTTGTTCTCAAGTTTGATTATTTTAACAAATTTGGTGTAGTAATAAAAAATTATACGACCTTTTGTCATCAAAATATTTATGTTTGCCGCTCACGACCTCATTCCATTAGACACATGAGATATACATATTATAATATCTCAAAACACTAGTCGCGTCACTCTAGTCGATAGGCCATCGTTTTAATCGCTAATGGTTGTATCTTTGAATTTATCGCTGATATTATGTCGGTCTCGTAACGTAGTCTGGTCTACGGTTAAATCGAATCCACTACGTGTAATAAAATGTATAGATATTTTTGACTCAACTGTATAATAAAATGAATGCTGTCTCGATTAAATTACTGTACGAAATAAAATTCTTCGAAGGACAAAGAGACAAACTTAATCGACGAACCGGTAACGTGACAAGGAAACGAGACGACTGGCAAGTGTCAGTATCAGTGGTACATGAAGAATTACGACTTCAGTCCATTCTCAAATGGCGTTGGCAACACAGGAATTTTCATTGCCTGGGTGCGGTAATTCCACTCTGAATAGCTCGAGATCGTTACTGCGTATATATTTTACAGTATGAAAATTCATACAGCATCGAGTAAATCGAATAAACAGATATCAATTGTCAAACTAATCTATTATGTTATGGTTAGAGTAATTGAAATTCCCAAATCCATAGTTGGTTGAACCTAAGGCTATGGATATATACACACAAGAACATTGCCATTGTTGCAAGTAACGACAAATTCTGCCTGAGGTACGCCATGGACGTTCAGATAGGCTTCTACGCGTTTGTCACGAAGTAATACTTTCGTGTTGTTTGTGCACCGAGCTGAAGCTGTCATTAGAAAAAGAGAGCAACATGTACATGTAATTGCATGAGGATCACCTCAAAGAATAAATCGCAACTATTATCCGTAAAGAAATTGGCCCACTTTCACAAGCCGAGTTTGATATCCCTGATTTTATTTTCAGGCCGGTATTCTTCAATAGAATGTGTTGATGAATAACTAAGAAATAAAAGTCTCTTAAATTCTTCTTTCATTGCAGCTGAATCTCAGTAGAGCAGGCGTTGACTGAAGAATATAAAGACAGTTGCCCTAATGGGCTTTGGTGTGACAAACGAAAATTGTCGTGCGCTTGCGCTTCCTGAGATGTTCCAACCACAGTGGTTCCAACATATATATCAGTGGTTCCAACGGTAGAGTTGAGAACTTATTGCAGAACATCAGAGTGGTACTTACCGACTTGTCGGCGATACGAGAAATTAATAATCAAAATAAATTTGTTCCAAAATTCGTAATAAAACAGTGATTTAATTAAAGTATAGGTACCCGAGAGAAGAATGTATAAATAGATCATAAATAATAATAGATCAGATGTAATAATGATGCAGAGACCAAAAAGTATATATGTATAATGTATATGCGGTCCATGTAAGATATTAATAAGTATGTATATGATCCATTTACGATTAATATGTGATGCATACTATAAATTTTATAATTTTCCATGAGATAAACTAGATTACCTACAATAATACCGCTATAATATGGAAATAGAAGAATTATTCATTTCGAAATGGGATTCTATTAGACAAGCGCTCGATGTATTCCATAACATTAATATTCATAATTATTCCAACAACTTTTCATTTGCTCTCTCGATCTTGAAGTTTCGTAGGCATAGAATCGAAACGCTGATTTAGCTAGTCGCAAGTGAAGTATTTCCGTTGGGTAGAGAAGACGAATTGTTTTTCGAAAAGTGTTCGTATGGAAAAAAATTCAAAGTAACTGTATTACATCACGGATGCGCTAATTTTGATCGAGATGAAATGGATGTTCCGTATATGAGACAGTCTTTAACACAATGTCCTGATTTAAAGACCTAAAAAGGTGATCATCGGCTATTAATTTTTTTTATGGGGAGAGAAAGAACGAAGATTCTTAAAACTTCGAGTATATGTTAACTCACATTTGCAAGGTACGAGCAAAAATTTTTATCATCCAACTGTTGCAGAACGGCAGCGTTATTAGCTGACCCGTTAACTGGAGAATACATCTTTAGTAGACGGCTGACCATCGAAGGGCTTAGCCGCTTGAGTCTGGAATCGGCAGGAAAGATAAAGTGCGTATTTCTTGTCTGAAATGTAAAAACTAAAATCATTATACATTATATCATATCATCATACATCATACATCATACATAGTATTAAAGTTCGAAACCAAAGTTCGGATGTTCAGAAAGTGACGTCACCCAAAATTTTTTTTCTCTTGACGTCATCGATCTATAGTAATCAGCTAGCCAAATTCCTCAGTCTGGAAACAACCGCGCACTAGAGCGGACGGATGAGAGTCGAGCTCCGCAAATTTCGAGTACCGGGTTCTCAACCTCCCGGATCCCGCGCTTCGGGTCCGCTACCTGGTGAAACTCGATCGCCAGGACAAGCGCTTCGTAGTTCCTACGCTCTAGGTCCGCTACCTGGTGAAACTCGATCTCCAGGACGAACGCTCCCTAGTTTTGGCTGTCGAGGTCCTTGACCTGATGACGTTTAACTTTCCGGACTAATTTTCAAGTTTACAAATTTGATTATTGAAACATCATGTTTTGTCCTATCAAACCAATATGCATGCTTCAGATAACATTGTGAATCGGAAAAAAAAACCGAACGACCAGGATCAACAAATTGCAATTGGTGAGTGGTTGGCATTGTATACATAGGAATACGTGACAATAACGTCGTACAATTAGAGCTAAAATTGCTGTGTGTGGTGTGTCAAATCAGTTAGCACTTAGCTGATTGTTCTGTGATATTTTTAGACGAAATTTATTGTCTTAAAATCACAATACGTTATACTTACGTGCATGTGTAAACGTGATTTGTAGCATTATATAGACAAAATCTTACGGGCAGATTCGGTTTGCGCCACATGCACAAAGACAGTGTTTATTCTGTATACTGTGAAGCAAATACCAGAATTTTTTCCAATATACCTAACATACCTAACATAAGTAGAAACATACCTAAGAAGTAAAGACGCCTAACTCTGACTATAAGCCAACCCACTTGCTTTCGAAACTGTGTGACACGCTCATCACGCCGCAGGGTAAAAATAAATCTAATTGTATTATTAAGCAATCACTAGAGATAAGGGTTAAGCTCACCAGTCAGATCATTATGTACCAAGTAGCAATAATCGAATAAGGGAAAGATTAGTGCAGTAATAAGTTTAGCCCTAAGTTTGCGCGATAGCGCATTTCGATGATGTTTGAGCCACGATACAGGGAGAAATTAACTTTTTTGGAAATTTGCATAACCTCGAACCTCGTGAACATAAGGAAGCACTGTACCATTAACCGAGATAGGGGGCAGATCCTCCAGATCGATACGATTCAGATGCGTGCCACTCCCCGTAACAAAAACCTTGGACTTATTAAGATTGTGCTTGAGGCAGTTTTCAGCCGCATAATCGGCTATGACGCCAACATCGTGTGCGATCATGGCTTAACCTTCTCCTAAATCAGATGGGTGGCAGGTTAGATAAATTTTAGTATCATCAGCAAAAATAATTCGCTTCGAATGAGCAAGCTTAGCGCCGATATCATTGATGAATAATGAGAATAGCAGAGGCCCAAGAACGGACCCCTGGGGAAGGTGGTCGAAGGTGGAAGGAGGTGGTAGGAGTTGGTAGGGGGTGGTTGGAGGTGTTAGGAAGTAGTTGGGGGTGGTTGGCGGTGGACGCGGTTACGCGTCTTTTCGCGGGGATAATTGAGTTGATCGACATTTCTAAGTGGACATCAGGTACTCACTCTGTACCGACTCAATCTCAAGCTTCCATACGGACACTACTTTGGCTGCTACGAATGTCGGTGCGAGCCCGTTAGGTAGAGTCGATAGAGAGACCCTCCTACGCTCCCAGGCCCACCTGCGGCCACTTGCCCGCCGAAAATTGGTCACAAAAATTTACACAGGGGTATCCGTCTTTATGTTCTTCAGTTAACGTCTGTGTGTTTGATGATGGTTTGATGCGGGACCCCGTCATCTTTCATCTTTGGATGCCTATGGCGGGAACGTCGTTCGGTTTTGCAATCAGCGTCACAGACAATTTGTAGGTTATGTTCAGCGCTGGTTAGCACAACGACGCATCAAACGTGCACGTGCTATTTCAAAACGTCTAGATATCGTTTGGATGGTTGCAAATAAATAATAAACTTGTAAGTACTCAGAAATGAACGACTTTCCATGAATATGTGGAAACAGTGTACACATTTGGGTGAATCATCGACTCAACTCTGAATATTCTGTTTGGTTAAAAATATGATTATAACCTCCAAATAATAATTTTCAGTATTTCGTTAATTTTTCCGCAATAAAAAATGGTACGACACAACAATCAACTACCGGACAATCTTCCTCAACTGCAAAATTTAATCAAGCGTGATCCGGAGTCATACAAAGACGAGGTAAGCTGGTATATAATATTTTGCATTGAAATAAATATATTATGCATAATGGTCTGAGATAACAATGAATGCTTGATAATCTAGTTCTTGCAACAACACCGTCATTACAAATCAACTTTGGAAGTCTTCCGACTGACGCCTGATACATTCAACAAAAGTCTCGATGAATTGGTGATTTTTCTTGCACAGGTAAGGCTGATGTTTATAGCAATCTCTACTGTAAGTCCGTCCTGTTCGCATTTTTACTACTTAAACTAGAACTTAGCTTTACACTTTAATGCTTATAAATTTATAATAAATAGTAACTATTCTCATAAGCAAAGCTTTATTAACAGCAATTATGCAGAACCACTTCTTATTACACAAAAAGACATTATTGCCCTAGACTAGTGCAATTTTCATTTGCGATAGGTGGTGTTAGGTACAACAGAACGATGTTGTTTCGAATTGGCTACATTGTAAACAGCCAGAGTCTGCACTTTATTTCTCTTAAGCAGCGGTCTGATTTTTCGATGTAACTTGACAGAACACGTTTAATTTCAATCAGAAGGATATCATTTTTTCAATTGGCATAATTATTCTCAACACCACGAAAGATAATAAACAGAATCTATTGTTATTTTCTTTCAGGTCTGAGCAGCGTTTTGTCAAGTTGCATTGGGATCAGCAGTGTTGTATTTTGAGTTGATAAAGCATAAAGACTGTTGCCGAAAGCTTTAATAGATAGTTGGAGAGTATAATTTGTACTCTTTCAATTGTTTAATAAGTGTGCTTGGACTATTAATATTAACAATGAAGAAAACTATGGAAAAATGCCTGAAATCTCTCGGACAGAAAATAATATGCAGAGACAATCTTATAAAATGCTTGTTTTCTCTAATTGGTTTTTCAGATGAGGAAATGGTGCAAAGCATTTTTGTATATGGCCATACAGCAAGTGGCAAGTCTCTGGTTATTGAATCTCTGTTGGCTTACCTTAAATATAATGTTTGCATCATCAACTGCGTTGAATGTTACAGCAGTAAACTCATCTATGAACACATTTTAAATGACTTGTCTATGCATGAAATGAATTCGAAAAATAATTTCACAGTTTACCAGAAATGCGATAACATGATGGACTTTATTACTTACCTACAAATTGCAGTACAAAACGATAAGCGTCGTATAGTTATTGTGTTTGACAAATGTGATCGGCTGCGCGATATGGATGTGAATTTATTGCCTGCACTTGTGAGGCTGCGAGAACTGACTGGTTTGGATCTTTGCACAATCTTTGTCAGTGACATTGTTTGGGAAAAGTATTACTCAAAAAATGGTTTATTGAATCCTATTAAAATTCACTTTCCACAGTACACACGGGAGGACATGTTGAAAGTATTATTTTTATACAAGCCTAAGGATTACGAGGATGGATTTTACGTGAATTACTTAAATTTATTTTTATCTGTGTTTCTTAGATGTTGTAGAGATTGTAATGAGCTACGGTACATGGCTAAAATAAATTTTGATAAATATGTTGAACCTGTTGAATCGGGTAAAATTGATAAGAATGATGTACGCTCTTTGTGGCGGAATATATCTGGAATTTTAAAATCAAATTTAGAAGTTGTTTATCTCAGAGTGTCTACTGATGATTCTGAGCAACGTACTAAATTGTGTCAAGAGATTGAATCTACAACGAAATTGGCTTTGAGCTTTGAACTGCCGTTCTATGCAAAGTACATGCTCATAGCTGCTTACTTGGCTTCTTATAATCCAGCCAAAGATGACAAACGCTTATTTGTCAAACGTAGTAGTAAAAAGAAAAGGCGAAACACTGTGACTAAAAAACCTGCCAAACTTAACACACAGTTAGGGCCAAAGGCATTTACTTTGGACAGAATGCTCGCGATATTCTACGCGATTCTTGACGAAAAAGTAGGATTGACTGCCAATCTATTGGCACAAATACCCACCATGTGTCAGTTAAGACTATTGAGCATAGTAGGTGATAATAATTTAGATGGTCCCAAATATAAGTGTTGCGTCAGCTATGATTTCATCGTTATCATTTCTAAGACAGTTGGGTTCAATGTTAGGAATTATTTGTATGATTTCATTTAATGTATGTATTTAATGTGGACTTGCCAGTTTTCATGTTTCTTTTAACTATTTTCTATGGTTAGTGGGAACATAATATTGCTGTTAAGAATATTTATTTCCATTCAATTATTTCTTTAGTTGTATTACTGTAGTAGTATCTTTTGTATTTTTTTTTTGCTATAAATAAATGTGAAATAAGATAAAGACAAAATCCTTGGAACACTTAGTTAATGATCTGACCGTTCAAGCTAGAGTATCCAAAGTATGTAACTTCAGTTCATTACTCAAAACTCATTCATTCAGAATTCGTCGTATTATGTTTGCCTTGTTTCTATCATTGTAGGTAGCTCATTGCTATTCAGAAGAGTTGACAACTTTTCCTCAAGAGCTTGTGGATATTCTGCAAACACAAAACACTGTTCTGGACACTGGAATGAGAATGGTGACCAAAGAGTATTGATGTTTGGTGTACAGGTGTGGAAGATTGCAAATTAACGCATTTCATTTTACAGACGTTCTGCAGGGCACTAATATTACTTCGAAATAAAGGACTTCTGGAGCCAACTGCACTCTTGAGCTTGTTTTTTCAGCTACTGAGATGTCAGGATAAAGCTTTAAGACAATTCCTCGAAAACCACATTATAACAGATATCAAGAATGTTAATTCCAAGCACAAGAATGCAAAAATTAATACTACGTTGCAAAATTTCATGTTCACCATGTTGAAAGACAGCAATGCACGAGCTGCAAAAATGTCTATAGATATAATGATTGAACTGTATAAAAAAAATGTCTGGAATGATGCTAAAACTGTAAATGTCATTTCAACTGGATGCTTTTCCAAAGTAACCAAAGTCATGGTCGCTAGCCTCAAGTTCTTCTTAGGATCTGATCCAAGTGAAGCTAATAGCGACGACAGCGACAGTGATGATGAACCAAATGTAAAAGAAGTAATAATGGCTAATAAAGTCAATAAGAAATCAAAGAAGAGAGAAAAGCAGCTGAAAAAAGTGAAACAGCTGTATGTGGTATGTTGCATTTGTATGTTTAAAAACGAAATACTGGATCAGCTTGTAAACTGGCTCGTATTTATTTTAACGTAATCAAAACAGATGACGAATACCAGATTTTCAATATTAATCTGTCACGGATAGATCACAGTATTTTGATATATTTATATGCTCTTATAGAAATCGAAAAAGAAGAAGTCACAAGCACCGCAGTTCAACTTTTCAGCGCTACATTTAATTCATGACCCACAAGGCTTTGCAGAAAAGTTATTCAAGCAGATGGAAAAAAATAATGACAGATTTGAAGTGAAGCTAATGACCTTAGATGTCATATCCAGACTCATAGGCTTGCACAGTTTATTCTTGTTCAACTATTATCCATATTTGCAGAGATTTTTACAGCCGCATCAGAGAGGTAATACAAATTTTACGCACTAATTCAATATAAGTTTAGAATATTTTATGTGATACGTGTTTATGTAATAATTTCTTGAAAACAATATTATTGCAGAGGTAACAAAACTACTGCAATTTGTTGCACAAGCATCTCATGACTTAGTGCCTCCAGATGTGCTAGAACCAGTTGTAAAGACACTTGTTAATAATTTTGTCACTGAGCGAAATTCTGCAGACGTAATGGCCATTGGGTAATTACTCAATCTCAACTATGAAACTATAATTTAAATGAATTGAAAACTAATAATTGTCTCTGATTTAAATTTTCCTCAAATAAACCATTAATATTTTGCAGATTAAATGCGTGTCGTGAAATATGTTCACGCTGCCCCTTAGTCATGAATGAAGATTTACTGCGAGATTTAACTCAATATAAAAATTATCGCGAGCGAAGTGTCATGATGGCGGCTCGATCTTTAATATCTCTGTTCAGAAATACAATGCCAGATCTACTGCACAAAAAAGATCGAGGCAGACCGACAGAAGCTACAGCTGAATTACATACCTTAAAGTATGGAGAAGTAAATGCCAAAGGATTTGTACCAGGTGCCGAGGTTTTACTTGATAAAAGTCATAGTAACACAATAGAAATAGATAGTGAAAACAGTGAGGTTAGTGCAAAAATGTTTTAACTGACAAAAAATTATACAATCATTGTGATTTCATTTTCGTATTACTTTTGTCTCTCACTTTATTTATTTTTTTTGTAAAGGATGAAAATGAATGGTGTGATGTAAAACATAGCAGTGATGAAGAAAACGGTGGGGAATGGGTAACCGATGATGAGGAAGAAGATGAGGAAGATGGTGATTCAGAAGAAGACAGTGGAGGGAACAGCGAAACAGAGGATGACGAAAGTGGCAGTGAAGATGAGGAAGAGCATGAAGGTGAAACTGAAGATACTAAAATCACAAATGATAAGAAGGATAAGAAGGCTAAAACAGAAGGAGCTGATATCACACCTATAAAATCGAAAATAGATAAGAAGAGAGAAAAATTGGCAAAAAAATCACAGATGAAAGCTGATAAGAGAAAGGAATTAACGGCAGAGAAGAAAGCAAAAGCATCCCAAATTTCGGTAGAACGGCTTCTTGGTGATGAAGATTTTCGAAAAATTGATGCAGAACTTGTTAAACAACAGGTGACTCACTTTAAACGGGGTATCAAACGACCACTTGAAGTGGATCCCAACAAAGGAGAGTTGGTAAAACTGGCAGATATTGAAAACATTTATAAAAAACGTAAACATGATAAGCAATCCAGGATGGAAAGCATAAAGGTTTGTTTAATATTATTACTACATTCAATTGTTCTAACAATGAATAAATTTTATGTTGCTCCGTAACTGTTTATTGCAGAAAGGTCAAGATGGAAGAGAAAAATTCGGCTACAAAGACGGAAGGCAGAATCCACTATGCAGCAAAACAAATCGCGAGAAGAAAAAGACGAAAGCTTTCCAGATGGTCAAGCACAAAGTACTTGGTAAAGTCAAGAGATCGTTTAAAGCTAAACAGATCGCGTTGCGGAATCACTTGATAAAGCAAAAAAGGATGAAATAGTTACATACTTAATATACAGTGTATTACGACAACGAGGTATTTTAATGTCGATAAATAGATCTATTTTTATGCTGAATCAATTCTCTTAGAAACATTTACTACTAACAGTTGGTACGATTGACATAAAAAGTAAACGGTGTATACCGATCAATTTCCTACATCAAAAACGGCGTATAAACTTCACAGATAATTCAATACTAATCAGTAATGTTTCTGGTGATGGTGCAGACGGAAATCCGGAGTGGCGTATCTGAACTGTTACAAACTAAAAGAGAATACATGAGAAATACCGTAATTTCACCGTACCATGTAGGATGGTAATTGTGTTTCAATAATGATTTCTGATTTATTCTGAATATATTGGCTAATTGTAGCAAATTGATATCAACTTAACTTTTAATTTCACTATTTCGGTAATGTCACTCAAGTTTGGAAAAAAACCATCGCGAAGATTGTTTGTAGTGTATTAGCGGTAGAATGATAAAGTGGAAAACAAAATTCAACGATAAAGAAGACGCTGCTTTCAGTACCAACCGAAATGATATTATTTGCAGTATTGAACTGTGAATAGGATTGCCTTGACTTTCTATTTCTTCTATTGAAGCTCTGCCGTTGAAGCAAATAGGAGGTGGCAATGTGATTTGGCTTTTATTGTAATATTGAATAAAAGTCTGTGCACGAGAATAACATCAAAATCCTTCATTGCACCCAAGTAAATATAGATTTTATTCGTTCTTACTTTGCACCTGTCGTAGTACCACCAAACACTGTGTATTTTAAAAACTAAATAAGTTTTTGTGACCCGGTTTCGGCGGGCGAGTGGGCCCAGGTGGGTCTAGGTGCGTACGAGGGTTCTGCTTCATATCGACTCTAACTGACGGGCTCACACCGACATTCGTAGCAGCCAAAGTAGTGTCGGTATGAAAGCTTGAGATTGAGTCGGTAGAAAGTGAGTACCTGAGACTACTTAGAAATGTCGATCAGCTCCATCATCCCCGTGAGAAGGAGCGTAACCGCGTCCACTGCCAACCGCCTCCGTCAACCACCTCCTACCATTACCAATCACCGCCAAACACCTCCTACGTTGACTGTTGAATACATATAATGACAGTTGCCCTAATGGGCTTGAGTGTGACAACCGAAAATCGTCGTGCGTTTGCACTCCGTGAGATGTTCCAGCGGTAGAGTTGAGAATTTGCTGCAGAACATCAGAGAGTTACCGATTTCCACATGATGCTGGCTGCATTCACGTTCCCAGTAACACAATCTTCGCAATGGTAAGCCCAAGCCAGTATTTACAATTAGCCTGTCTACTTATCGACTTGTCGGCGATACAAGAAATTGATAATGAGAATAAATTTCTTCCAAAATTCGTAGCAAAACAGTGATTTAATTAAAGTATAGATACCTACCCGAGAGAAGAATGTATACATCGATCATAAATGACAATAGATCAGATGTAATAATGATGCAGAGACCAAAAAGTATATATGTATATGATCCATTTACGATTAATATGTGATGCATACTATAAATTTTATAATTTTCCAGGAGATAAACTAGATTACCTACAATAATACGACTATAATATGAAAATAGAAGAATTATTCATTTCGAAATGGGATTCTATTCGACACGCGCTCGATGTATAACATTAATGTTCATAATTATTTCAACAACTTTTCATTGGCTCTCTCGATCTTGAATTTTCGTAGGCATAGAATCTAAACGCTGATTTAGCTAGTCGCAGGTGAAGTATTTACGTTGGGTAGAGAAGCAGAATTGTTTTTCGAAAAGCGTTCGTATGGAAAAAAATTCAGAGTAACTGTAATAAGTCGTGGATGCGCTAATTTTGATGAAGATGAAATGGATGCTCCGTATATGAGACAGTATTTAAAGCAGTGTCCTGATTTAAAGACCTGAAAAGGTGATTGTCGGCGATTTTTTTTTTTTTTTATGGGGAGAGAAAGAACGAAACTTCTTAAAACTTCGAGTAAGTATATTTTAACTCACATTTGAACGGTACAAGCAAAAATTTTTATCATCCAACTGTCGCAGAACGGCAGCGTTATTAGCTGACCCGTTAACTGGTGAATACATCTTTAGTCAAAAGCTGACCATCGAAGGGCCTAGCCGCTTGAGTCTGGAATCGGCAGGAAAGATACAGTGCGTATTTCTTGTATGAAATGTAAAAAATAAAATCATACATTATATCATATCATCATACATCATACATAGGTAGTGTTAAAGTTCGAAACCAAAGTTCGGATGTTCAGATGTTCAGAAAGTGACGCCACCTAAATTTTTTTTTCTCTTGACGTCATCGATCTATAGTAATCAGTTAGCCAAATTCCTCAGTCTGGAAACAATCGCGGAGTACAGCGGACGGATGTGAACCGCGCTCCGAAGATTTTGAGTAACGGGATCTGTACTTCCTGGATCCTGCGCTTAAGGTCCGCTACCTGGTGAAACCTAACTTCCAGGACAAGCGCTCCGTGGTTTCTGCGCGCAAAGGCCACTACCTGGTGAATCTGATCTACCAGGAAAAGCGCTTCGTGGTTCGTGCGAAGCAGGTACGCTACCTGGTGAAACTCGAGTTCCGGGACAAGCGCTCCGTAGTTTCTATGCTCCAGGTCCGCTACCTGGTGAAACTTGACTTTCAGGACTAGCACTCCGTGGTTCTTGCGCTGCACGTCCGCTACCTGGTGACACTCGACTTCAGGGACAAGCGCTCCGTGGTTCTGGCTGTCCAAGTCCTTGACCTAGTGACTTTTGACCTTCGGAACTAATTTTCCGTAGTTCTGGTTAAACTTGTCATGTTCATAATAAATTATTTCAATTCATTTTTCACTCAAGCACAAATTCAGTAGATATCAATGCGCTAATGAAATTTCTATAATTTCTTATAATTTTCTCGTAAACTTCTTGGTAAAATGTGTCGATAAAAAAATTATATTAATACTTACACAATGTTTTTGACGTGTTCTAATACTAAAAATATTTATTTGTATTCAAGACATAACCCGAGGTGGTTAGCGGTGGTCGTTGGAGGTGGTTGGCGATTGTTGGAGGTGGTCGGAGGTGGACAAGGAGGAGGACGAACGGAACTGAGTCTCAAAGCCCTGTTGACATAAAAGCAGCTATACGATAGAAATTATAGTTTATAGTTTACACAGCCCATTGCATGATATTTCATTATAAATACGTATGTTTCAATGTATTTAGGAATAATTTATCAAATATACAGAGGTCATGTGCAAATAATAAATGAATTGATTCGACCGCAGTTTGATGTATTCATTAGAGCTTTAACAATAAATTTAAACTTTGTTACTTCTTTTATTTTATTATGGATACTCAAAAACATTTCCGACTATTCGTGCTGTGGAAGCATGGGGATTAAACCAAATGTAGCAAATGTTTAGAAACAGTGTATGTAGAGTACGGGTATTTTTCTAATAATGCAAATAGAATAGAATATCACGCCTTGCGAATTAGCTTTCCAGACAGAGATGAATGATGAATTTTAAGGACTGCATTATCGTTGATGAATACTCTATGCCTCATGGAAAAAGAAAATCTGTAACGATAAAATTGATGCACCGGATCATCGTCGACTTTAACTTTTGAAATGTCCTACCATTTCCAACACCTCCTACCTCCCCCTGCCACCTCCGACCATCAATGGCCACTTTCGACCACCCCCTATCACCTTCTGCCAGCGCCGACCACCTCCTACCATTTCCGAACACCTCCAACCATCCTATTTACCTATATTACTAGATTAGCTATGATACGAAAAGAGAAGAATGATTCATTTCGAAATGGGATTCTATTCGACGCGCGGTCGATGTATTCCATAACATTAGTATTCATAATTATTCCAACAACTTTTCATTTGCTCTCTCGATCTTGAATTTTCATAGGCATAGAATCGAAACGTTGTTTTAGCTGGTCGCAAGTGAAGTATCTGCGTTGGGTGGAGGAGCAGAATTGTTTTTCGAAAAGTATTCGGATGGAAAAAAATTCAGAGTAACTGCAATACATAACGGATGCGCTAATTCTGAACGAGATGAAATGGATGCTTCGTATATGAGACAGTATTTAACGCTGCGTAGTGATTTAAAGACCTAGAAAGGTGATAAGGAGAGAAAGAACGACGCTTCTTAACACTTAAAGTGTATTTTAACACACATTTGAAAGATACGAGCGAAATTTTTCATCATCAAACTGTCGCAGAACGGCAGCGTTATTAGCCGACCCGTTCACTGAGGAATATATCTTCAGTCAACGGCTGACCATCGAAGGGCATGGCCGCTTGAGTCTGGAATCGGCAGGAGAGATATAGTGCGTATTTCTTGTATGAAATGTGAAAGCTAAAATCATTATAGATCATATCATATCATCATACATCATACATCATACATCGTACATCATACATCGTACATCATACATCATCATACACAGTATTAAAGGTCCAAACCAAAGTTTGGATGTCGGATGTTCAGAAAGTTACGTCACCAATTCAAAATCAGCTAGCCGAATTCCTCAGTCTGGAAACAACCGCGCAGTAGAGCGGACGGATGAGAGTTGCGCTCCGCAAATTTCGAGTACCGGGTTCTCAACCTCTCGGATCCCGCGCTTCGGGTCCGCTACGTATTTCGAGTACCGGGTTCTCAACCTCCCGGATCCCGCGCTTCGGGTCCGCTACGCGGTGAAACTCGACTTCCAGGATAAGCGCTCCGTGGTTCCCGGTTCATGTTTACAATAAATTATTTCAATTCGTTTTTCGCGCAACCCCAAATTCGGTAACTGTCAGTCCGCTAATAAAATTTCTCGACTTCCAGGATAAGCGCTCCGTGGTTCCCGGTTCATGTTTACAATAAATAATTTCAATTCGTTTTTCGCGCAACCCCAAATTCGGTAACTGTCAGTCCGCTAATAAAATTTCTCGACTTCCAGGATAAGCGCTCCGTGGTTCCCGGTTCATGTTTACGATAAATAATTTCAATTCGTTTTTTGCGCAACCCCAAATTCCGTAGCTGTCAGTCCGCTAATAAAATTTCTCGACTTCCAGGATAAGCGCTCCGTGGTTCCCGGTTCATGTTTACAATAAATAAATTCAATTCGTTTTTCGCGCAACCCCAAATTCGGTAACTGTCAGTCCGCTAATAAAATTTCTCGACTTCCAGGATAAGCGCTCCGTGGTTCCCGGTTCATGTTTACAATAAATAATTTCAATTCGTTTTTCGCGCAACCCCAAATTCGGTAACTGTCAGTCCGCTAATAAAATTTCTCGACTTCCAGGATAAGCGCTCCGTGGTTCCCGGTTCATGTTTACAATAAATAATTTCAATTCGTTTTTCGCGCAACCCCAAATTCCGTAGCTGTCAGTCCGCTAATAAAATTTCTCGACTTCCAGGATAAGCGCTCCGTGGTTCCCGGTTCATGTTTACAATAAATAATTTCAATTCGTTTTTCGCGCAACCCCAAATTCGGTAACTGTCAGTCCGCTAATAAAATTTCTCGACTTCCAGGATAAGCGCTCCGTGGTTCCCGGTTCATGTTTACAATAAATAATTTCAATTCGTTTTTCGCGCAACCCCAAATTCGGTAACTGTCAGTCCGCTAATAAAATTTCTCGACTTCCAGGATAAGCGCTCCGTGGTTCCCGGTTCATGTTTACAATAAATAATTTCAATTCGTTTTTCGCGCAACCCCAAATTCCGTAGCTGTCAGTCCGCTAATAAAATTTCTCGACTTCCAGGATAAGCGCTCCGTGGTTCCCGGTTCATGTTTACAATAAATAATTTCAATTCGTTTTTCGCGCAACCCCAAATTCGGTAACTGTCAGTCCGCTAATAAAATTTCTCGACTTCCAGGATAAGCGCTCCGTGGTTCCCGGTTCATGTTTACAATAAATAATTTCAATTCGTTTTTCGCGCAACCCCAAATTCGGTAACTGTCAGTCCGCTAATAAAATTTCTCGACTTCCAGGATAAGCGCTCCGTGGTTCCCGGTTCATGTTTACGATAAATAATTTCAATTCGTTTTTTGCGCAACCCCAAATTCCGTAGCTGTCAGTCCGCTAATAAAATTTCTCGACTTCCAGGATAAGCGCTCCGTGGTTCCCGGTTCATGTTTACGATAAATAATTTCAATTCGTTTTTTGCGCAACCCCAAATTCCGTAGCTGTCAGTCCGCTAATAAAATTTCTCGACTTCCAGGATAAGCGCTCCGTGGTTCCCGGTTCATGTTTACAATAAATAAATTCAATTCGTTTTTCGCGCAACCCCAAATTCGGTAACTGTCAGTCCGCTAATAAAATTTCTCGACTTCCAGGATAAGCGCTCCGTGGTTCCCGGTTCATGTTTACAATAAATAATTTCAATTCGTTTTTCGCGCAACCCCAAATTCGGTAACTGTCAGTCCGCTAATAAAATTTCTCGACTTCCAGGATAAGCGCTCCGTGGTTCCCGGTTCATGTTTACAATAAATAATTTCAATTCGTTTTTCGCGCAACCCCAAATTCCGTAGCTGTCAGTCCGCTAATAAAATTTCTCGACTTCCAGGATAAGCGCTCCGTGGTTCCCGGTTCATGTTTACAATAAATAATTTCAATTCGTTTTTCGCGCAACCCCAAATTCGGTAACTGTCAGTCCGCTAATAAAATTTCTCGACTTCCAGGATAAGCGCTCCGTGGTTCCCGGTTCATGTTTACAATAAATAATTTCAATTCGTTTTTCGCGCAACCCCAAATTCGGTAACTGTCAGTCCGCTAATAAAATTTCTCGACTTCCAGGATAAGCGCTCCGTGGTTCCCGGTTCATGTTTACGATAAATAATTTCAATTCGTTTTTTGCGCAACCCCAAATTCCGTAGCTGTCAGTCCGCTAATAAAATTTCTCGACTTCCAGGATAAGCGCTCCGTGGTTCCCGGTTCATGTTTACAATAAATAAATTCAATTCGTTTTTCGCGCAACCCCAAATTCGGTAACTGTCAGTCCGCTAATAAAATTTCTCGACTTCCAGGATAAGCGCTCCGTGGTTCCCGGTTCATGTTTACAATAAATAATTTCAATTCGTTTTTCGCGCAACCCCAAATTCGGTAACTGTCAGTCCGCTAATAAAATTTCTCGACTTCCAGGATAAGCGCTCCGTGGTTCCCGGTTCATGTTTACAATAAATAATTTCAATTCGTTTTTCGCGCAACCCCAAATTCCGTAGCTGTCAGTCCGCTAATAAAATTTTTCGACTTCCAGGATAAGCGCTCCGTGGTTCCCGGTTCATGTTTACAATAAATAATTTCAATTCGTTTTTCGCGCAACCCCAAATTCCGTAGCTGTCAGTCCGCTAATAAAATTTCTCGACTTCCAGGATAAGCGCTCCGTGGTCCCCGGTTCATGTTTACAATAAATAAATTCAATTCGTTTTTCGTGCAACCCCAAATTCGGTAGCTGTCAGTCCGCTAATAAAATTTCTCGACTTCCATCAACCATTATCGATGGTTGTTCGAGGTGGTTGAAGGTGGTCGGAGGTGGACGAGGAGGAGGACGAGGAGGACGAGGATTTGTGCTGGGTGAGTAAAACACTTTTATAATATTTGATGGCAATTGTACTTATATTTCATCTGAAATATTACAAACTTGTCACGTTTACAATAAATTATTTCAATTCATTTTTCGTGCAAGCACATATTCAGTAGCTATGAATAATCTTATACAATTTATTATATTATTAATTAATCAATTAATATTCTTATAATATTTAATGGCAATTGTAATTATATTTCATCTGAAATATCACAAACTTGTCACGTTTACAATAAATTATTTCAATTCATTTTTCGTGCAAGCACATATTCAGTAGCTATGAATAATCTTGTACAATTTATTATATTATTAATTAATCAATTAATATTCTTATAATATTTAATGGCAATTGTAATTACATTTCATCTGAAATATCACAAACTTGTCACGTTTACAATAAATTATTTCAATTCATTTTTCGTGCAAGCACATATTCAGTAGCTATGGATAATCTTATACAATTTATTATATTATTAATTAATCAATTAATATTCTTATAATATTTAATGGCAATTGTAATTATATTTCATCTGAAATATCACAAACTTGTCACGTTTACAATAAATTATTTCAATTCATTTTTCGTGCAAGCACATATTCAGTAGCTATGAATAATCTTGTACAATTTATTACATTATTAATTAATTGAATAATTACATTAATCCTTACACAATATTTTTGATGTATTCCTATACTAAAAATATTCATTACTATTCCAGGTATTACCCGAGGTGGTCGGAGGTGGACGAGGAGGAGGACGAGCTGGACGAGGCGGAGGACCAGGTGGACGAGGAGGAGGCGGGGTGGGTCGTGGGAGAGGACCTCTCCTCTCCTCAGAGGAGGGGAGGGGGAGGGGTAGGGAAGGGGGAGCGGTGGGCGGGCAGGGGGAAGGGAAGGGAAGGGAAGGGAAGGGGAGGGGGAGAGGGAGGGGAAGGGGAGAGGGTGGGGAGGGGGAGAGGGAGGGGAAGGGGGAGGGGCGGAGGGGGAGGGAGGGAGAGAGGGAGGGAGGGAGGGCGGGCGGGAGGGCGGGAGGGTGGGAGGGCGGGCGGGCGGGAGGGAGGGCGGGCGCGAGAGGTGGGGGGGTGTACTGCTCTATTAACTCTAACGGGCTCGCATTAACATTCGTCCTCCACTCTCTCCCTCCCTCCCTCCCTCCCGCCCGCCCTCCCACCCTCCCGCCCTCCCGCCCTCCCTCCCTCCCTCCCTCCCGCCCCCTCCGCCCCTCCCCCTTCCCCACCCTCTCCCCCTCCCCACCCTCTCCCCCTCCCCTCCCTCTCCCCCTCCCCTTCCCTTCCCTTCCCTTCCCGTCCCTTCCCTTCCCCCTGCCCGCCCACCTCTCCCCCTTCCCTACCCCTCCCCCTCCCCTCCTCTGAGGAGAGGAGAGGTCCTCTCCCACGACCCACCCCGCCTCCTCCTCGTCCACCTGGTCCTCCGCCTCGTCCAGCTCGTCCTCCTCCTCGTCCACCTCCGACCACCTCGGGTAATACCTGGAATAGTAATGAATATTTTTAGTATAGGAATACATCAAAAATATTGTGTAAGGATTATTGTAATTATTCGATTAATTAATAATGTAATAAATTGTACAAGATTATTCACAGCTACTGAATATGTGCTTGCACGAAAAATAAATTGAAATAATTTATTGTAAACGTGACAAGTTTGTGATATTTCAGATGAAATATAATTACAATTGCCATTAAATATTATAAGAATATTAATTGATTAATTAATAATATAATAAATTGTATAAGATTATTCATAGCTACTGAATATGTGCTTGCACGAAAAATGAATTGAAATAATTTATTGTAAACGTGACAAGTTTGTAATATTTCAGATGAAATATAAGTACAATTGCCATCAAATATTATAAAAGTGTTTTACTCACCCAGCACAAATCCTCGTCCTCCTCGTCCTCCTCCTCGTCCACCTCCGACCACCTTCAACCACCTCGAACAACCATCGATAATGGTTGATGGAAGTCGAGAAATTTTATTAGCGGACTGACAGCTACCGAATTTGGGGTTGCGCGAAAAACGAATTGAAATTATTTATTGTAAACATGAACCGGGAACTACGCAGCGCTTATCCTGGAAGTCGAGAAATTTTATTAGCGGACTGACAGCTACCGAATTTGGGGTTGCGCGAAAAACGAATTGAAATTATTTATTGTAAACATGAACCGGGAACTACGGAGCGCTTATCCTGGAAGTCGAGAAATTTTATTAGCGGACTGACAGCTACGGAATTTGGGGTTGCCCGAAAAACGAATTGAAATTATTTATTGTAAACATGAACCGGGAACTACGGAGCGCTTATCCTGGAAGTCGAGAAATTTTATTAGCGGACTGACAGCTACGGAATTTGGGGTTGCGCGAAAAACGAATTGAAATTATTTATTGTAAACATGAACCGGGAACTACGCAGCGCTTATCCTGGAAGTCGAGAAATTTTATTAGCGGACTGACAGCTACGGAATTTGGGGTTGCGCGAAAAACGAATTGAAATTATTTATTGTAAACATGAACCGGGAACTACGGAGCGCTTATCCTGGAAGTCGAGAAATTTTATTAGCGGACTGACAGCTACCGAATTTGGGGTTGCGCGAAAAACGAATTGAAATTATTTATTGTAAACATGAACCGGGAACTACGGAGCGCTTATCCTGGAAGTCGAGAAATTTTATTAGCGGACTGACAGCTACGGAATTTGGGGTTGCGCGAAAAACGAATTGAAATTATTTATTGTAAACATGAACCGGGAACTACGGAGCGCTTATCCTGGAAGTCGAGAAATTTTATTAGCGGACTGACAGCTACGGAATTTGGGGTTGCGCGAAAAACGAATTGAAATTATTTATTGTAAACATGAACCGGGAACTACGCAGCGCTTATCCTGGAAGTCGAGAAATTTTATTAGCGGACTGACAGCTACGGAATTTGGGGTTGCGCGAAAAACGAATTGAAATTATTTATTGTAAACATGAACCGGGAACTACGGAGCGCTTATCCTGGAAGTCGAGAAATTTTATTAGCGGACTGACAGCTACCGAATTTGGGGTTGCGCGAAAAACGAATTGAAATTATTTATTGTAAACATGAACCGGGAACTACGGAGCGCTTATCCTGGAAGTCGAGAAATTTTATTAGCGGACTGACAGCTACGGAATTTGGGGTTGCGCGAAAAACGAATTGAAATTATTTATTGTAAACATGAACCGGGAACTACGGAGCGCTTATCCTGGAAGTCGAGAAATTTTATTAGCGGACTGACAGCTACCGAATTTGGGGTTGCCCGAAAAACGAATTGAAATTATTTATTGTAAACATGAACCGGGAACTACGGAGCGCTTATCCTGGAAGTCGAGAAATTTTATTAGCGGACTGACAGCTACCGAATTTGGGGTTGCGCGAAAAACGAATTGAAATTATTTATTGTAAACATGAACCGGGAACTACGGAGCGCTTATCCTGGAAGTCGAGTTTCACCGCGTAGCGAACCCGAAGCGTGGGATCCGGGAGGTTGAGAACCCGGTACTCGAAATACGTAGCGGACCCGAAGCGCGGGATCCGAGAGGTTGAGAACCCGGTACTCGAAATTTGCGGAGCGCGACTCTCATCCGTCCGCTCTACTGCGCGGTTGTTTCCAGACTGAGGAATTCGGCTAGCTGATTTTGAATTGGTGACGTAACTTTCTGAACATCCGACATCCAAACTTTGGTTTCGACCTTTAATACTATGTATGATGATGTATGATGTACGTTGTATGATGTACGATGTATGATGTATGATGTATGATGTATGATGATATGATATGACGTATAATGATTTCAGTTCTCACATTCCAGACAAGAAATACGCACTTTATCTTTCCTGCCAATTGCAGACTGAAGCGGCTTGGCCCTTCGATCGCCAGGCGTGGACCAAAGATTCATTCTTCAGTTAACGAGTCAGCTAACGAGTCGAAATGTTCTTTGCTCTGAAAATCACGAAAGAAATTCACCTTAACCACCTTAGACTTCTGACGGAAATTTCAACGATTTAAAAAAATGCTGGACTCAATTCTTTGATGCACTGTTCCGACGTAATTTTGCGAGAGAAATCGATTGGGCGCAGTCCCAATGCGCTGCGATCAACGCATCGAAAGTTACAGCCGAAAAACAAAACCTGTGTTTTCGACATTTTTCAGCAGGTGCTTTTTCGGTCGCCATTTCTCTCCTGTTGGTCCTACGCTCTTTTTGCTGCGTTTTTCGAGTTCCTGAGGGTCCAATTAGTCAGGTAAGGGTCATTCAAATCGAATCTGAGACCAAAAATTTTCGGCTCCAAAAATGAAAAAAAAGTAAGGCTAACCCCTTTGCATTTCTGGCGAAAATTTTCGCGATTTCGAAAAATGCTGGAATGAAGTCTTTCATGCACCGTTCCGACGTAATTTTGCGAGAAAAATCGATTGGGCGTAGTCCCAATACGCTGCGATCAACTCATCTGAAATTACAGCCAAAAAACGAGACCCTGTGTTTTCGACATTTTTCAGCAGGTGCTTCTGGACTATTGTTGACTATATTAGATACCTGAAAATATCGCAACTCCACTATAAAGGGAGTAATTCGGTCCAAAGTTCTGGATTCCGGGCTCAATATAAAAAACAATAGGCATATCTTTACAATCCTTTTTTTCACAGAAATTTGGCCCTAGGGGTATAAGCATAGTGAATTTGCCCTTGAAAGATATGAGCACGATACTGAGAGGATTCTTAGGTACTAATAATATAATCAGATCCTGAAAGTTTCAGATCTCTAACCCAATTGGTTATTGAGAAAAAGCAAAATGTATGAAAATCGGAAAAAATGAATATTCTCAGGAACGCGTGAATCGATTGATTTGAATTTTTGATATGTTTTGGGGGCTGATGGTAGCTTTGAGGAAAAAAAATGTAAATTATATCGGTTAATAAGAACCTCAAAAATAATGGCACTTTTGTTTTAATTTTGATTTTTCATTATGATGCGATTCTGGTACAATTACGAAACCATTTTTTTCGAATTCCTCATCCATTTTTCTACGAGTATACGAACTTTTAAGATCATAAACAAAGGTACGCCATATTACAAAAAAATAAAAATCATTTTTTATGCAAATATTTACTTTATTTATGTATTTTAAGCTTGAGTCTTTATTTTCCTCGCTAACATATATTTTCGTAATTCATTTGAAATTGTCATTTCTAAATGAAGAATTACATCATTAAATATGAATGAAAATAAACGAAAATATGATAAACATTTCACACTTATAACATAAGAAACAGATTTTAGTTCGTAAATTATAAATAAATTACAACAAATGTTTGAAAGATATATCTTTAATATATAAAAAACAATGCTATGTCTTATTTTATCAGTCTTCATCACTATCATCTTCAATCACAGGTGAAACATTGTCTGTATCAAATAATTTGCTTAGTGTTTCAGCAGGCCTCAGAATCTTTGTCAAATATCTTCCGTGTGACAAATAATAAACAATAGCAGCAACGTGAGAGCAACATCCAATTGTTCTAAGACCATTTGCACACTTACAACTATGCCTCAATATTCATCCGAAACAGAAAAACACCGAGTCTTCTTGATTAGTAATAATGTTGCTATAGCCCGTACCAAGAAGAGAAAGAAAAATTACGAAAAGCCCACTGTTCAACGGTTTTGAGATAAACGCGCTTAAAGTTTAACGTTTTGACCCCGATTTTGAGGCTTATTTCTGAGTCAGCTGCGCGATCTTCTGTCGCATTCGCAGCTTTCGTATAGGCCGATTTTTCTAGCCTCGAGGCGGAGCGATCGTACATTATTTCACTCGAGTACTTTCTTCATTTTTGTAAATTTGTCGTCAGGTTGAAGCCAAAATATTCGTAAAAGATGTAGCTATAATAGCACGCAAAAAAAAACAAACAAATCAGTTTCTCCAAATTTCTAGACCAGAATACCCCCTTAAAGGCCTAGGAAAAATTATCCACTCTGCAGTATTTCAGTATATTCGCACAACAGTGCATCGCCTTCAAATAAGATATATGTAATTAAAATGAAGCTGTATGTGCAGTTTCAATTTATTCTGTACATTACATAACGTACATGTTAGCGCACACAGAACAAACGCAAGGAGTGAAATCATAATTTTGCTATGTATGATTGCGACAAGTATAGTTCTTATTTGTTATAGAATATTAAAACGATGTACCGGTTACTTGGTAATATTCCTGTATGGTAGAAAATATCACCTGGTTTCCATTGAATACCAATTTATTCCAATACCAGCCGACTTTCTTCGATTACGTCCAATGTAGTGCTCACGTTAAGCGAAACGTAATCATGCTAACATTACCTTACTTGAAATACACGTATAGTACGCGGCAATGTAGTGCATCCGAGCGATTATACAATTCGCTACAGTATACTTTAATTTGAGAAGTAAGAACCATGGAAATAATTGATGATAATACTAATTTCGAATTGGAATGATGCTATCAGTTCGCTAATACGAATTCCTGAAATAAATAACGTTAATGCAATCTCAACTAAAAAGCGTCGAAAATTGAAGTGTAGCGAAGCGAACCCCATACGAATATTTCAAGTTATATTACGACATAGTTTATAAACTACGATGATATACGCTTATTAAAGTGCAATTGTTAATCAGTATAATAAATTCAATATATTATTAGTAACATATTTGCGTATAATTATTTACGATTTGTGTCTCGTTATTGCTATTTCTATTACACCAGCAAAGCCATTACTAGCACATCTCGGTGAATGTTTGTAAGCGAGTAAAATGTATGACACGATTGTGGTTAGGGATATTTGAGTACGTATTTTGGAAGGAATAACAGTCCAAGGTTTAATTACTGGTTCTTAATTGAAATGACTACATGTTTTGAAGGAATCCGGATTCAATCGTACGGTAGAAAATGTATGCATTGTTGGGAAATAATACCGTATATGACTCGTTGTAACTCGAAGGGTTTGAAGAATGGAGTAACTGGAAAATCTCCTTTCTCTGTTGCAATTGTGTATTGTGTATTACACAATAGCCGAATCGAAACGTACCTACCATTTTTTTTTTTATAGAAGAAGCAAAATAAAAACCTAGGTGGAAAAACGACTTAACATTTTGTCGAAATGGAAATTTACAAAGTTACCGTTATGGTTAACGCCAATCAAAACAAGTGGAATAATACAAGTTTTGATAGAGAAATTATAATCGGTAGTCAAAATTAGGTTGTCTTAGCTCTAAAGAATTGAGTTTCGTCATTATTGTACAAAAATCAAGTAAATTCTTTCTAACATGCCAATGTACATTGAATACTGAGATAAGTACCAATTAAGTTCAGTACATGATTTCATCTTTGAATCGCATACGAAGGAAAATAGCTGAAATCAAAGTAACGACTATTACACCTATCTTTAAATAGCTTTAATGATTTCATACATGGATTTATGTGTTCATTTTCCGTAGTTCTTAGAAATTGCAAAATTTCGTCGCATGTTAGAATTTTCCAGTATGGGCAAATAACATGGATTTATATTATTAGAATAGTAAAAGTATGAAGAAAATTTGTACTAAATGAAAAATAGCTTGTCAAAATCCTTGCGTTGAGTTACATGATGTAAGAATCATAGCGCCAGTAGTGTCAGTACTAAAGTATAACAGTTCTCCAGCTCGTCAACATGTATCAAAGCGTTATTATCGTATATGCGCCCAAAATTTGATTTTCGATATCTGTAATACGGGCCTAAAACAGCGGTGTGCAAAGCTGTTGCGGAGCATGAACCGTATAAAGCACTATGCACTGTTGCGCATGCGCATTTTGTCGTATTGAGTACTGCGTGCTGTTGCGCACGCGCATTAAAAAGCACTGTGCACCACTACACACGCGCACTCGAAGCGAACTGCGTAAGAGTAGAGTCTGATCAGGAAGAAGAGATAAGGAGAGGAATCTCCGTCGTGCTGGTCTGCAAAAAGTGATTCACGTTTCGAAGTACTGGTAGTGCTGATGCCTCATCTTTGTATTCTGAGTAGGTGTGGCTAGTGAGCGCGTGTTGTCATCGTCCCCATTTACATGTTGACAGAAACAATATCACACATTCCTGAAACATAATCAACAACTGTAATTATATAACGTTATTATATTCAGATATCTTATTCGAGGATGAATGTGGAATAGAGATTTGATTTAAATTTGTTACATGAATGCGTATTCGGTAAGATTATAGTTTCGTCGAACAAGAATTTCCAGCAAAAGATGTCGAAACAAACGAAGAACAGCGGTTTTGTACGTCCTTAAGGTGTACGGTACAACTCCTGTGCCCACAAGGCCAACAGCAGAACAAAACCACAATTTTTTCCCCATACAGGGTAATGGACTTTCTAGGGATAGACCCACGTACGCGCATGTGACATATTTGTAATATATCTGTATGTAACCGCAAATGTTTTCGATACTTATTGGAAGATTTTGCTATGCGACAATTCCGACAGTCGAGTACTTTCACCAACCCCCACTCAGGTACTATGCATCAGGATGAAATGATGTCCGGTATCTGACGTCGGAGCTGTTATAGTATGATGACATTTTAATGTATTCACAAGTAATCTGAAGAGATAAAAAAGATAAATAACTTTCACAACAGGAATCGATAACGCGGACTATCAGTCTACTTGAGAAAGGTATTTCTCGTGAAATGCACTTCCTGAAGAGACAGAAAAATGTTTATTTGCACTGGGACGAGTCCCCTCAGGCGGTATATAGAACATGCGTCATATAAATATAAAATGTGTATAAGCACAAAATAAAATAAAACCAACAACAAAATTCAAACTAAAGTTGAAAAAGAATAACAGAAGAAGAGAGATAAAAATGGATTGGACTAAAATGAGCAGTAAATAAAGATGAAATAAATAAACAAGAAAATAGATAAAAGTAAAAATAACATAAGTCAAGACAGAAGAAATTTGATAAAAGAATTGGTACAGGTGTAAAAAATAAGAATTAATCTAAAAAAAAAATGTTGAGGTAAAAATTAAAAATAAATATTAGTTTAAAGAGTAGTAGGAAAATGCGGAGTGAATTCGCGGACGACAAAACAGAGAAGACGACGTAAAAACTAAGACATACCGTAAGTATTTGAGCATAACAACTCGAGAAACATAAGAAAATATATGAGTAAATAAGTAGATAACTAAATAAATAAACAAATAGAGCCAGGGTGAAAATTAACTCGTGACAATGGCAAAGAGCGGACTAGTAAAGTAGGGAACAATAAATAGGATACATATAAAAATAAAGTTGATAAAGTGAAATAAAATGAAATAAAATAGCCACGAAATGACGAAGAAGAAACACAACTACTGCAGAGAATTGAATCTGTGCTGTTCGAGGTGTACGTAATATGTACAAAGCTTGGCCTTGAATGTAGCTAACGTATCACTGTCAACAATAACCGATGGAAGTGAATTCCACAAGTTGAAGGTAGTAACTATAAATGACTTTTGAAAACAGACAGCGTGGCAAGGCGGAATCCAAAGCCGAGCAGTAGCCCCCACATTAGCAACAATACGTTGCAACCACACCTCAGCTAGATAAGCTGGCCTACCAGAGCGTAAAATAGTAAAAAGATAAGAAACAATTGAGTATAAACTCCTACATCGCTGAGTTAGCCAACCCAGCTTAAGTCGGAATCCCATAATGTGCTCATTCTCCTCGCAACACATGAGATAAATCTAACACAGACTTTAATAAGTCGTTCGAGCTTGATATCGAATGCACCAGGTAGGTTGTTATAAACTGCTGAACAATAGTCGAGGTGAGGAAATATAAGAGCCGTAATCAATCATTTACGAGGATCCAGAAAACAGTTCATCGTTGGTCTTCAAATGATACGAAACCCTGTTCACCCTGCCACATAGGTATATGCCAGATCAACGTGTTCGTTACGTCATGCTAGTGTCGGAGTCATAATTATAGATCAAGATTCCGGAATTTATTAAATTATCGATTGTACGATTTCCGATAGTAATCAGTGGGCGCTGAAAAGCATCTAGCCTGTTAATGAACGTGGAACTACCGCAAAACATTCCCTTGATCTTTTGAAAATTAATTCTCAAGCAATTGTTACCGGCTCAATAATTAGTCGCTCTTACATCAGGCGGGACTTTACTAACGCCGTCGGCAATATTCGATGTCAGGAATGTAATGTTAATTTGAAGGTCATCAGCATGTCAAACATGTTACTGAATCGTGTCGACGAGGGAAAATCGTTAACAAGAATGAAAATAAGTTAATAGGTATCTATTAAGATAGAATTATGAGTAAACCTAGGGATGATTATAAGTACTAGGCAGGCAGGCACGCATAGAAATAAATTAGAGTAGGTAAATACGTGAAAATTCAATAACAATAAATAAAGTAATACAGTATACTCAAAAAAAATGTAAAAAAGAGAAAAGTGAAATGAGCGCGATCTTTCACATAGCGTAGAACGCTGATCTGTTTGACAGAATCACTCTTTTAGCCTAAATAAATTTTCAAGAGGGTGCCACGGTAGAAAAGCGCAAGTTATTTTCTTCTGTAACACCCTAATCACCCTACATCCTTGTTACGAGCGAGCAATGCACTTCATGAGCGCATGATTCGCACTCACTGATTTGACTGGTTGTTTTCTGACCGTCAAGTCAATTATTGGTTTATTTTCATGAATGAGTGTAGATTATTTATTTAGTGTGAGGTTTGGACTGACGACGGCCACTAACAATAAGCTAAAAATAATTGATGCATCGATTAATCTAGTCCAAAAAAATCGAATATGACTCGATTGAATCGATAAAGAAGAATCGATTAAACCATTATTTTGAATTTTTGTGAAACGGTGCATTTGAAACCAAAATTTCGCAAATTTTATTGAACAATATATACTGCTTTCGAAGATACGGCATCGTGAAACAAGCAAGAAGTTAGGACGGATAAATAGTTCTTGGCGTTGATTCGCTAGCGTGAATCTTAATTCGATATGTTTAACATTTGGATTTCTACAGGCACTTTTATGACGGAATTATACCTTTTCGCAGAAGCTCTATAATCAGTAATTTCGTATGTGAAATAATAGGACAGTCGATCTGCCTCTTTCTGCAATGAACCAACGGATCTTGAATCGACTCTACAGAGTGAAGTAAATACGTATAATATAATTGAAGAGAAAATTTATTGTGCAACAGGCAGGATGCGTTGCGTGATAGATGCCTTATTGCGTAATTTCGAGGACTCTAAAAATATCATACTGAGGATTTCAAACTCGGTACTTTCGATTTACCTGTGATATTTCTTAATTTCGATTGTTTAAACTTCGATCACCGACAATGGACAATAATTGTCTATTCAGAAGCATATTCGAATTTGGGACAGTACCTTCGCTGTAATGCTGAATTCTTTTCCTTGCCAACTCCCGTTTTCTTTCATCCGTGAACAGTTTCAGAGCGTACAGAGATCATTCTCCTGTAATGATGCTACTCTGGTCTCAGTTCCAACTCGCTTGACCTCGTACTCAAGCTCGTCAATATCTGTCATGTTTTTTTGCCGATTTGCACAGTTGTCTCGACACTCCTTCCCACTGGACTTTAGTAATCAGCGATCACCACATTTCAAATTGAAAACAAAGGATTAGAATTCAACAGACTTTACGTGCTGTGATGAAAACAGTAACCTCCCTATTCATTGAATATTTTCAACTTTCTTAGCGGAATTTGGAAATTGGCAAGACATAATGGTACTTAATAACCTTAGAAACAATGACCAAACTTGCGCGCACGCTTATTGTAAGCAGAGTCAGCAGAAGTTATTAAAAATCAAAAGCTATACAAGAAGAAAGCTGTAATTTGTACACTCCGCTATAATTTGATCTATTCAATAATAAATTAGGTCTTTATAACGCCATTTTAATCGAAGAAATTTGGGAATCCATTTATTTGAATGAATTTTTTATTGTTTATTTTGGAATTCTTTCGTTTTTGAAGCGAATGCTTTAGCAGTTTTTATAGTCTTATAACACACCTATCATTTCAAGTGACCAGGGTAGACATTAAATTTGCTCACTTCACGTTCATTTAAAGTTACAATTCAATGAGTTATCGAAGTCAACTTAAATTGAACATGAGTTTTGAAATTGTCCGGAATACTTGGAAAAAGCTAGAATTCGGAAAAGTCCGTATTTTTTTATGTCTTGCGGTATTGTTTCTCAAATCTGCCGCCTTATAGGCCTTGGTCTACTCGTCTTATTGATAAATCTGATACCGAATCGCTTTATAGCTAAGTCACTTCAGAAGTATAAGATTCCTCTAGGTTTCAAATTACTGCAGTTTTATCAATATAAATTACAGAATAAAATTTTGTTCCTCATCCATTCGCAATCACCTGTCGTTGCAATATATACACTGGGAGAAATGAATATTGAAGCAATTCATTTAATTGTTGAATAATATTAATAGAGGGCAGAAGAACGTGTCTACCTAATATTTACAGTAGTACTGCTTGGTTTGAAAAACAGCAATAAATGTAGGAAGCTATTCGCGGCTTGGGGTCAAGTGTAAAACCAACAATACCAGGAATTCATTTCGAAGACTACCGTATGCAGTCTGCATTTGATAAAATTGATACGCAAGCTTGGCACAACCGTTGAGTAAAATATCATCGTTATGCTTACCATAAATTTAGAAAGTTGTATGTGTGTTTCAGCTGCAATAAAATTGTGAGTACACGAAGCCGCGAATATAATGATGAGTTTTCTTCATGCTCACTATAAATCGGAGAATATGATATTGCTGCAACAACTATTTTCCTCAAAGTTGAATTTCGCAAGTTACACGACGTTGCCGTGGTGAAAAATATCCAAGAACCCTCAGAGAATAATGTCATTACAGTGAATGCAAGACCGAGCTAATTGGCTTTAATATAAATTTCCACTCGACCGTGTAACCATATAATTTTACTGTCGAGGTGCGAGTATTTTTTTCATAATTCATACATTCGTGGGTATAAACGGAAGAGTATGATTGGTATATTATGGAATTCAGGTGATTGACGATAAGATACCAAAATCGAATTAACAATAAGTGAGGAGAAGTGGGAATCAAATTTATCGTGCACAGTCCTGTAACTACAAATGAAGTGGTCGTAAATTACTAAGCGACTCCTGTCAAGGATTACGTAAATATATAAACGTACGAGCCCCGAGTGAGGAACAGTGTTGACCCCACCAGATCTCGGCGCTGTTTTCTCTTGGATTCTGCAAAGAATTCTGCGGCATCAGTCCTTGCTTAGACGCCCGGCACCTTGGCCGTATTTCACGGTTTTTTTTCCCCTCTGTGTTGGGGTCTGCAATCGAGTGAATTATTCCAACAATAGAAACGATCGGAAAGGTTCATTTTTCGCGCTCCAGTTCACCTCTAGAACGCTATGAATCAACTTTTGGTAAATTTTCCTGCGCGGGATGGTTTTTGAATATTATTTAAATTCGTAGCACAAATGAAACTTCTTTAGATCGCGAGTTAACGTGTTATCTCTCATAATTTTAGGAAGTAAACCTCCGTGATTAATTCAAGAATCGTTACTGACATCCCCGTTTATCGATTATTTTACAACACAGATTGATCACTAAACAAAGCTCTCTTTCATCGTGTCTTTAGCGACAAATCGAACCCTCGTAAAATTGTAAACGAAAAATAAAATACACGCTCCGTTAGTAAGCCAACATGGCACTGTTAAATATGTGCAGTATCGCGTTGTATTTAACACTTTTAACCACCATGTGCGTCGAAAACATATCAGCGACATCGGAAACAATGGAGAGAACGCTTCCGGCTTACGCCATCGCGCTGAAAGGTAGCTTGCTAAATTCCAGCTTGTGTCATGAAGAACTGGAAATCTTCAGGACAGCCGTTGATCAACGCAAGCTATGGGCGCTGAAAAGTTAGTATAATCAATTCTATGTGATATGAAATCCAGGTATGCGACAAATGAGTATGGGCACTTATCTTCAAAGACCATAACGCGCTATAGTAGCTGGACTAGAATGTTATGTGATTTTCTGTTTATATTGTAAATGCGAAAATTGATCATCTCTTGTACCGTTAGTAACATTCGAGAGCGAATTAGGATATGATTCGGTTTTAAGGAGAAAGCTTTCGTAACATAATGACGGCAGTCTGCGCGTGAGTTTGTTTGAACAGGGTAAGCTGGTCGAATGACCGCGAGGTCGTCGAGATTTGTTGACAGAGTTGAAAGTGAGACGATGGAACGAGAATTTCGGAAAGTGGGATTCTACGAAGTATTACATCCGATTGTAGGTAAAATCCGGAAATCGAATACAATAAATCGGAAATGTCATCATCATTAGCTACTCAAACATCCTAAGAATTCCGGCATCGGTATTGGGATTCAGTTAATACAGATCAACTTTCACGCCTTGTGCGGTTACGCAAGAAACTTGTTTTGCCAGGACGATAGAAAAGTACACGATACCTTATTCACCGTATTTTTGTTTTCATGCAAACGTCAAAACGGGATCTATAAAGGGAAAGAGAGAGTAAAAGAGACTCGACAAATGTAGAATGCGCGTAGGAAAGTGAACGCATACCTGTAGTTGCATAATCGGTTTGATTCGTAAACAAATGACCCGGACGTAATACGTTGAGTTTCACATAATAACACAGCCCGCGTTGTCTCGTAATGCACTCAGCTTCGTCTACCCGGCTCTATACGGAATACCGTTGAATTTTCTTTGCCTCGCAATACTAAATCATTTCTTTCACTACGTATACTTGTACAATATTATACATGTACTATAATATCATACATGCATGCGCCTGAATCACTTTCATTTCATGCAATCACTCAACCAATTCTCATACCTGGACATTCAAATTTTGGTCGGCTGATAAAATCTGGAAGTGTCGTCGTAGTTAAATTTCTACAAATATGGTTGTAGATTCAGTCATAAGTATGGTGTACCGAGTAACGTGAATAATAATTGAAAAACAAGTAACAGAAATGACAATTTGACACACAGTGCTGGACTCCAGCGGGGCGGCCAAACCAGGTTTCATTTACGGCAATAATTATTGGCTGGGAAGCAGAAGCCAGTGCGAAGATGCGTCCAATACGAATCCGTTGATCATCGCGGACGAGGAACTTCGAAATAACTCCAAGTACCGCGATCCGGAACAGGAATATCCACCGTTTCCGCTCAACTACTTTGTCACACATTTCCGCCACAACAGCACTCTTCAGTATCACGTCAGATTGCCGAACGAAGTAAGTACCTTAATTTGTTCCGAACCACAAAATACAACAACCAATTTGTTTCTCTTACGGTCCGCGTTCATCCGTTTCTTCTTCCAGGATCTAATCACGTTAGGACTGTGTCTGCCGGCGTCTTGTACGTCGAAAGAGTTGAGTCTGATTTTGAAGAAGATATTCCAAGAAAGAACGCTTCTGGCTGGAAATCTGTACTCTGCCGATTTCAAGTTGGCGGAAGTCAGAGATCTCAATGACGATCATCAATGGCTGGTGGATGGAAAAATAATTCTTGTTGCGTGAGTAGCATTTTCTAACAGTCACGCACTTCACGATGGATTTCCGTATTGTGGTGATGAAAGTACTGTAATTTTTCACAAGTCTCCCTTCTCAGAATACTTCTAGTCCTCACTATTGGAATGGTAATTGTCGGAACAACTTACGATGTACTCGTCCATCAAAAGCAGATTCAGGCCCAAAAAATATCTTTGCATAACAACAACGAGTGCTGCTGTGAGTCGATTTCCACGTATGCTACCAATATGGCCACGTATTTAAATGCAAGAGTGTCTGCCTGCGCCGTGGAGCCACGAATATTCTCACTCGAAATATCTATTTATTTCAAACCCATGTTACAGACGTGAAAAAAACGGCGAACACGACAGAGTCTGCGGTTGTTCTTCCAGAATTCAAACAGACTACCATAGCAAAATTTATACTGTGCTTTTCGTGTTATACCAACACAAAGATCATACTTGATACAAAATTGAGCTCTGAAGCCGTACCTGTGATTCATGGTCTTAGATTTTTGGGAATGATGTGGATTATCATGATACACACGATTTTTTACATGGCTGATTACGTCGGTGAGTCGTTCTTCCATCCCTTTATATCATCAGAATTAGATGCGATTCGTGTTTCAAGGCAATTTACAAGATAACATGATTTTTCATTCCATTTGTATCCAACGACGATCCAGATCTGTAAGCTTGTTAATTATAGATAATAAGCCGTGGGCATGGCGGAAGGCTGAAGGATTTGCAGTCCAGGTAATAGGCAACTCAACTTTGTCAGTTGACACGTTCTTCTTCATGAGTGGATTTTTAGTCTCTTACTTGTATTTGAACTCCAACAAAGGCAAGAAAGAGGATAACAAGTCGGTCGATTGTGTTGGCAAGGTAAATGAGTTTGCCCTCACAGTTCTCAGAAGATTCATTAGGTAAGCATTCGTACGTAATATTTTCTCCATGAAAGGAGAACATACGGATTGTGAACTGTAAGCTTAGGTTTCCTTTCACGAATATACAAGCGAGCCTTTTTTTTGTTTTTCGTATCAGCGCGTCTTGGAATATCAGAGGGTAAACAATTTTGAATGCTGAAAAAAAATAAACCTGAATTGACTATACCGGTTTTGTTAAATAAATTTGGATATTCCCGTTATCATTGACATTAAATAATTGTAAGATGAAACCTTGCAGGCTGACTCCAGCATACATGATGGTATTAGGTTTATTACAAATAAATGCTGGTTGGTACGGAAAGACATCACAATTCTACATGACGGAAAGGCCGCAAGAAGTTTGCGCCAAGTATTGGTGGCGAAATATCCTGTACATCAACAATCTTTTCGGCAGAGAAACAATGGTATGAAATAAGCACGCTTAGATATTATTCCGCACCCATTATAGTCTCTTGTAAAGAATTGATCGTGATACGTGATTAAATTTCGCATTAGCCGATGCAAAACTAAACGTAAAATTTGTATCTCAATTTTGATCGCCTTTCTGCTCACGCTTGGTAATTCGAAGGTACTTTATTTACCGGGTAATACCGTTTATGGTTTTCAATAACACATTCTTAAAAATTTTTATGTCACAGTGCATGACATGGAGCTGGTACTTGTCGAATGACATGCAGTTTTTCATCATTGCAACATTCACGTTGATTTTATCGTCAGTGTAAGTGGTATAAATAATGTATTTTTCAAGATAAATAATCTGGATGAAAATGCTTCGTTAGATCAGTACAAATGTTACACTTTGGTTTCAAAATAATTTGCATCATTCACGTTACAGATTTTTCTACACGGCAGTTGGCGTGCTGATATCTCTTCTGATTTCCTCCACAATTTTAACCGGATACATTTCATATATTTACGAATATGTACCAACGTAAGTGTATATCTGACTCAAACAAGATCGTTTTCCGTTGACTTCATAAATATACGTTCCCATCCGGTCACAAGACCGGATAAGCTTAGATTTAATAGTTTCATAATACAAATAAAGTGTAACTGCTCGCTGGGTAAAATTTTCGTGTATCACACGTAAAACAGTGTCGTTCAATTACGGTGATACTAAACAGAAGTCCATAAAACACTTATAAACCAGCGGAATCAAAATACGGAAGTTAGCTATGAATTCGTGGTATTGTACAGGTTCAAATGTACATTAATTTTCGACCAACTAGTTTAACTGAAAAAAAATTGAAGAAACCGATCAGCACAATTTTACTTGTCCTTAGGAACTAAAATTTGTCGTAGCCGACGACGCCGCAATTTAGGTTTCAATTCAAGTTTTTGAGCCCCGTTTTATTCGATATGAGAAACAGGTTTGGTGAACGAAAAATGTGAAAATATTCAATATTTCAGTATTTCTTGAAAAAACATCAATCGGAAAAGCTCCACAACTTCCACTGGAAAATGAGAATTTTTTTTTACAGAATGGACGCGCAGTTTAACATGTTAGAAATTTTATATGATCCACCTTGGACGAGAATCGGACCTTACATAATCGGAGTTGCGACGGCATATATATTGATAAAATTGAACAAGAAACTGGACGTGAAGAGGGTGAGTTTTGAGCAAAGCCGTACAGATAGGATGATTCCGGGTGAGATGGCCGTAGCTCACACCTCACCTATGGCCATCTCACCCGGAATTAATCCGTTAATGTCCGTTACCTCGAGTATTCAGCATTCGAGTATTACTCGTCGTTACACCAGATGATCCGAGAAGTGACACGATGGGTAATGAACAGTAAACTTAAAACTTGCAGAGAAACATCGTCCTGGGCTGGTGCCTTGGCAGTTCGTGCAACATTTTAGTCCTCTTTGGTTTGTGGGAGAGACACATTTCCGTCCTAACGTCAGCCTTTTACGTTGCCCTGAGCAGAACCGTATGGGCCGTAGGGATTGCATGGCTCGTAATAGCCTGCAGCACGAATCATGGCGGTAACTACGTCAAATCAATTGAACATAGAGTTGAACGATTTAGATATAGCAACGTAACTCTGAATTTTTGTTTTTGTTAGGAATCGTCAATAAAATCCTTTCATACAAGGGTTTTGTACCGCTGAGCAGGCTGACATACTGCGCATATCTCTTAAATCCATTTCTCATCAATTCGGTGTATCTTCATGCAGAAACGCCGATACACGTGGATTTTCTGCCTATCGTGAGTAGACGTGTGATTCAGTTCTAGGAAAAAGTGTATCTAAAAAAAATAAGTTATCGCACACACGTAGATCTGGATAATAATGGATATGGAAAATCTATTCAATTTGCAACATTGTGATTTGTTTTTCAAGGCTACGCTGTTCTTCGGGAACTTCGTCATCACGTACTTCTGTGCTTATGCATTGTCATTGCTGTTTGAAACTCCCATTGTGCTGTTGATGAGAATGCTAACCGCATTTATGAAGCAAAAAAGATGAGACTCCTATTGCTGTCTTGTTTTATGTACATTGTATAATTTAATGTTAAATATTATTATTTTTACGAGAATCTGTGAATTTATAGTCGGATGCTGGATTGTTTGATAGTAAAACATTGAAAAAAAATTAACAGTATGCAAAATTTATCAAAAATTATTCTACCAATATTAAAATAATTCAGAAGGGGAATGCTGATATCCAGGCGCAATCGTAACACGGATCACCTATTGTATTAACACTGCGAAAAACCTCACCTTGCAAAAAAAAATTCTCCTCTACTTCAAAACACGTTTCACCACACACGCGACTGTTGCCCGTCATTTTCCAACATGCGTGTGTGCTTGTGTGTGCGAACGCAGAAAATGTCATATCACGAATTCCGGGAAAACGCCTTCATGGGTTAGGATGAAAGTTCGTTCTAGCTTGAAAAAAATTCATAATTTTCCTAGAATTTGGTACGTAATATTTCATTTTTAATTTTGAGATTACTCTAAATTGACATATACAGGATTTTATATTTTCAGTGAAATGGTCAATCGTCTCGAGAATAGCAGATTGCACCGAAGAATATTTTAGACAAGTCTTGTAGGGTTTCGGGGGGGAGGGGGCATGAAAAAGCTCCATCTACAAACTTGTTTTTTATGCGTACTTTTTTCTGTCTCGGTATTGTTTATCACTTTGAAATTTTTTGCGTACAACAGTTAGCCCCGGTCTCTTCGGTTCAAACACCTACCAAACCAAACCGAGCTGAATGAATTCATTATAAACGCACTTGTCCTTCCTGCCAGAACTCGCAGAAATTTTTCCACGTTAAACAACGTTCGAATAGCTACAGTTTATTACTTATTAACGCGTACTTTATACAGAGTTAGAGGCCATGGTTGAATTTAAAGATTAAAGATTGGCAATATGCGTATCAGTCGAAGTGGTAGTTCCATGTGTGTATCGCATACCATTGTGTGCAGAGATTCAGTATTTGACGAAAAAAACAGTCAGTTAATTAAAGCACTATAGGTACGAATGACAGTGACAAATGCGAAAAAATAGAAATTGTTACCATTACCTGTTGAATAGGAAGGTACCGAATCTACATGAGTGAAGACGGTCGGTATGGTAATTAAAGTGCTCGTTGAATTGAAATAAATCAGGAAATTGCTGAGCTATTTGCCAAACGCAGTCTATGAACTGTAGAAATACCGGAGACCTGCCGGCATCACTGTAATGCTCGGCTCCATGACCGATTCTCTCTAAAAAACAGGAAAGATATCGTAGCAGGGGAATAGGAGGGATGAATATTTAAAGGACGTTCAGATACTTAATATGTACTGGTGTCTTTTTTTTAAATCTTCACGTTTCTAACGCGCACATCACCTGGGCGGTTAAGAATACAACAGGCGCGTTTGAGCATTCGCGTCCATTATAAGTTAAGTGCGATGCCTTATCCCAACATTCCTATGGTCGCAAAAGGCACCGTACTTTGTATACTCAACAAAGTCAGGCAAAAATCGAAATTCAAAATACAAGTATCAAAATTTTTTCAGTTTAGACTAAAAGTAGAAATATATACACCGTTACAGTTTTTTTCACATTCATTCGTTTCCACCAATGTTTCGTTTCATATGCGGCATCTATTTGTTCATTACATTTAGCAATCTTATCCGTGAATGGATATGGAAGAGAAACAAACCAAGTTCAAAACTACAGGCGATATTCGGGGATCCGTGCCAGCCACCGACGTCTGATATCCGTCAAATAAATCCACAAGTACACCTTGAACGGCCAGATCTTGTACCCGATTAGTCTACTATAAAATCAGAACCACTTTTGTTGTGTCGAGATTCCTTTCCTCACCTCTTACTTCCTGGGTCTGATGCACAGTCCGCGTTGCAGGTCATTTCAGGCTCTTGTTACGGGCATCAAAACTTGTTTTTAACGCATTAATGATAAAAAATGTTGCATGTAATCGAGGTCGAAACCGGGAAACGGTGACTCACGTGCGAGCTCCGGACTTGTCTCCGGCTCGCGCGCACATTTATCGCCATTCCCTGGCTTACGTTACTTGATGCGTAAAGTACTAGTAGAAAGAGTACAATTTCGAAAATCTTCAGGTGAGTTGAAAAATTAAGGACGGAGCCAGGGATCGAACCTGGTATCTAGAGATGCTTTACCGGAGACTTACTCCACTAGACCACCTAGCCGCCCTGTCTACAGTGTCATTAATTTCTCTCATCACCTGTATTCGAAATTGTTTTGTTTTCGTGTGCCTTGAATATCTACATGTTTATACATTTGTATATATTTATTGTAGATTTTAATAAAATTTACTAACCAAGCTCATTCGTGTGAGATATCCAATCTTGGAAAATTTATTGGAAAATGTTCACTGGTTCTGGAGATACTACACCATGGAACAAACAAAAAGCTGGGCCAAATAAATAGTTCTTGGCGATGATTCGCTAGCGTGAATCTTGATTCGATATGTTTCTCATTTGTATTTCTACAGGCACTTTTATGACGGAATTATACCTTTTCGTAGAAGCTCTATAATCAGTAATTTCGTATGTGAAATAATAGGACAGTCGATCTGCCTCTTTCTGCAATAAACCAACGGATCTTGAATCGACTCTACAGAGTGAAGTAAATACGTATAATATAATTGAAGAGAAAATTTATTGTGCAACAGGCAGGATGCGTTGCGTGATAGATGCCTTATTGCGTAATTTCGAGGACTCTAAAAATATCATACTGAGGATTTCAAACTCGGTACTTTCAATGTACTTGTGATATTTCCTAATTTCGATTGTTTAAACTTCGATCACCAACAATTGATGATAGTTGTCCATTCAAAAGTATACTCAAAATTCGGACAGTACCTTCGCTGTTATGCTGGAAGTATTCCTTTCCTCGCATACTCGCGTTCTCTTTCATCCGTGAACAGACTCGGAGCGTACAAAGATCGTTCTCAGATCAGTTCTCGCTCACAATCAGTTCTCAGTTTCAAATCGCTTGAAGTCGTAGTTAAAAATTGAAAACAGGATTAGAATTCAGCGAATTTTACATTCTGTCACATTTACTTCTGTTTCTGCAACTTGTTGAAAGTTTTTACTGACTGAAACACAAATGGATGGATAGCAAAGTTAACGTTCTACCCTTTAGGCTCATTCGCACCCTCTTCTACCAACAATTATACGTAATATACATTTAGTAGATGAATTGATCAGACAGTCTACATTTTTATTGATCACACGGAATGCAGCTAGATTAGGAGATTTATCTAATTCAGCCATTATTAACATAAAATAATAAAGAGTTACGTATATACTGTATTAATTATCATATTGACCTTTAAGAGAAATTATGTACCTACCATCTAAAAAGCGCGCTTAAAAGACTTGTGGAGAATAAAAATTTGCAAAGATATTTGAGGAAAAAATATCTAAAATTTCGAAAAATGTTACGATGAAACCCGAACGTGGAGAAGTCTGTAATGACTTTTTTCGTGTGTTTCATCAAAATACATTATATATGCATGCCTTTTTGTCGAAGACTAGACGGAAACTATAAGTGGTCCATGAGCTGTTATGGTAAAATAGAATTCGAATAGGAGACAAAAAATTTTGATGCATTGGGTAATGATACGGACGGAGACCTGTTCGATTTATGTGTATATTTTTTTGGCAAATTTTCTTTCAACGTGTAAAACACTGCATTCAAAGTTATTTGCATTCCAAAAAGTGCTGTCCATATAAATACAGTGGCGCGCCTAGACATAAAAGTTTTTTTTTGCAATCTAGCATTCACTGCAGTGACGGATTTACAGATTTCTTAGGAGTAGGCCGATAAATTTTTTAACAAGTAACGTGTATTAACGAAATAATGCACACGGAGAAAAGAAAACACATATATTTTTATTGCATTGCAAATTCAAATTTCCTCTTTCATATTATTTCAGTACCACCATGAGGATATTGAGTTAAAATTGAAAATCTGGAAAACGGTTGACTCTGTCTGCCGGCCTAAAAACTTTCTGCTGCTTTTGAGCTTATAGAGTTCGATGATATTATTTTTAATTCATCTTCGACGTCTCCGAACTCGAAAATACTTCCTTGTACACTGGTATTTTCGAGGTCATCGAGTATAAAAAATGGTTTTTTCTCACTCAGAAATGAAAAAATCCAAAAAATTGAAATTAATTAACAAGTAAGCAATTCTCCAATTTACATTCCAGATCAGTCTTGGTAGAATGAAATAATTAAGAAGGCCATGAAAACAGGTTATTTGGAAAAAAATTTGCATGAATTTTATTCGATCTGACTGTGAGGTGATGGAATATTCGAAAAAAGCGGTTGTTTTTTAAATTCTTCACTGACGATAAAAATTTTTTATAATTTTCGAATCAGTTGGATGCGTACCTATATTATAAATTATTCGGGAAAATTGATCATTATGTTATTTTCTAAATTTCACACCAAATTTTACCACAATTGACATGGTTTTTTCAAGTTTTGTAGAGTAGTTTTCCAGAATAATCAAAAAAACTCTCTTTGCACAATTTTGTTTTCAAAATAACTCGAAATATCCTTAACTGATTGATTTCAAATTTCTACAAAATATAAGTTTTAGTTAGCCCTTCTAAATGCTGCAAAGCAGATCTGAATATGTAAATTCGTACGAGTCATAAAGTATTTACACACACGCTTAACCACACACAAACAGATAGACAGGCACTAAGACATTGCCTTGAAAATAGTCAGAATAGCTCCATAAGACCTTAAGAAATTGATGCCTGATGGAAACTCAATTTTCAAAAATGGGATTGAAATCTATAACTATTTCTTATTCGTGGAAATTATTGAACTTTCTTAGCGGAATTAGAAAATTGACAAGACAAACGGTAATTAATAACCTCAGAAACAATGTTCAATCTCGCATACACGTGTATTATGAGCAGAGTTAGAAGAAGTAATTCAAAAATGAAAAGCTACATAAGAGAAAAGATGTAACTTGTACACTCTACTATAATTTGATCTATTCGATAGTAAATTAGGTTTTCATAATGCCAATATAATCGAAGAAATTTGCGATTCCATTCATTCAAATGAATCTTTGAATTGTTTTTTTCCGAGATCAGGATTTTTTCAAAAGTATGAGATTCCTCTAAGTTGCGAACTACTGTAGTTTTATAAAAATGAATTACGAACTAAAATTTTGTTCCTCATCCATGCGCAGTCACTTGACGTTGCAATACATACACTGGGAGAAATGAGTATTGAAGCGTTTTATTTAGTTGTTTTGAAATGCTAATAAAATGCGGAAAACGTGTCTACGTTTGTTTACCGTAATCCAACTTGGTTTAAAAAACAGCAATAAATGTAGGAAGCTATTCGCGGCTTAAGGTCAAGTGTAAAACCAACAATACCAGTAATTCATTTCGAAGACTACCGTATGCAGTCTGCATTTGATAAAATTGATACGCAAGCTTGGCACAACCGTTGAGTAAAATAACATCGTTATGCTTACTATAAATTTAGAAAGTTGTATGTGTGTTTCAGCTGCAATAAAATTGTGAGTACACGAAGCCGCAAATATAATGATGAGTTTTCTTCATGCTTACTATAAATCTAATACAAAGATACCAAAATCGAATTAAGCGAGAAGAAGTGGGAATCGAATTTATCGTGTAGAGTTGCGTAATTAGGGAACCTGGGATGGAACGCGGTTCCGAATGTTTCAAGCTATACGATGGTTCTGACATGGAAAAAACTTGACGATCTCTTAAAAAAAGGATTTCTCGTTATTTTGATAAACACGTCACACGGCATATGGAGTATTTATCGATAGGACCTTTTTGGCATACCGTTAATGGATAAAAGAGCGTTTACCCCGTTCCGCCTCATATGCGTGGCCAAACGGGGTTTACTGTTTAATATTAATTGAAATAGGCTAGATGTGGTGAATTGATTCGGATTCGTCATCTTCGCTGCCCACACCTACGCATGAGTTGTGGGACCAACTTTTGGCACTAAGAACAAGAAATCCAGCATTCATCAGAAGTCGAATATACCCTGGGAAAAATTTTCTACGCCAAGCTACGAAAGCGTTCCAATGACGCAGAAAACGACCACGACCAAAGTTTTTTACGTCAGTTGGAACATTTTCGTAGTTTGGCGCAGAAAATTTTCGCCAAAGTAGCCCTTCACAGAAGGCCCTTCGCCCCTCGCCGTTCCACCACGGCGCGCGCTTTTAGCTTATTTATTTAAAAAGCGGTACGGTTGGAATAAATGGTCGGAATAATGATGTGATAAGATTGTTGAGACCCTCTATATTGAATATATTGACTATTTGAAATTATTTCGTATACGAAATATCACTTATCTTTAAACAAAGGTCACGTGTTTCATACGACGTTGGTGCGTGAATGTAGGAAATTTTCGGTACCGACTTGTAACGTAAGACTGAATATGAAACAATGGATGCTTACGTTACCTAGTAAGTAACAAACAAAATTAGTGACGGTTCTGACAAATGGAGGTGTTTTACTAAGAAGATAAGGGGGGTATCCCGTTCTGCCCCGGGTTACCCTACAAATAAACAGTGTTTGGAAATTACTAAACCACTTCTTTCGAGGATGACGCAAATATATAAACGTACGCGCCCCGAGTGAGGACCAGTGTTGACCCCACCAGATCTCGGCGCTGTTTTCTCTTGGATTCTGCAAAGAATTCTGCGGCATCAGTCCTTGCTTAGACGCTCGGTACCTTGGCCGAATTTCGTGGGTTTCTTTCTCACACCTCTGTGGTTAGGGTCTGCGATCGAGTGAATTATTCCGACAATAGAAACGATCGGAAAGGTTCATTTTTCGCGCTCTAGTTCGCCGCTATAACGCTATAAATCAACTGATGGTAAATTTTCCTGCGCGGGATGGTTTTTGAATATTATTTAAATTCGTAGCACAAGTGAAACTTCTTAAGATCGCGAGTTGACGTGTTATCTCTTATAATTTTAGGAAGTAAACCTCCGTGATTAATTCAAGAATCGTTACTGACATCCCCGTTTATCGATTATTTTACAACACAAATTGATCACTAAACAAAGCTCTCTTTCACCGTGTCTTTGGCGACAAATCGAACCCTCGTAAAATTGTAAACGAAAAATAAAATACACGCTCCGTTAGTAAGCCAACATGGCACTGTTAAATATGTGCAGTATCGCGTTGTATTTAACACTTTTAACCACCATGTGCGTCGAAAACATATCAGCGACATCGGAAACAATGGAGCGAACGCTTCCGGCTTACGCCATCGCGCTGAAAGGTAGCTTGTTAAATTCCAGCTTGTGTCATGAAGAACTGGAAATCTTCAGGACAGCCGTTGATCAACGCAAGCTATGGGCGCTGAAAAGTTAGTATAATCAATTCTATGTGACATGAAATCCAGATACCTTGCCAGGACGAGAGCAAAATCATAATCAGCTTGATTCGTAAACAAATGAGCCAGACGTAATACGTTGAATTTCACATAATAACACAGCCCGCGGTGTCTCGTAATGCACTCATTGTCAGCTTCATCTACCCGGCTCTATACGGAATGCCGTTGAATTTTCTTTGCCTCGCAATACTAAATCATTTCTTCCACTATGTATACCTATAATATTACACATATAGTATAATATCATAGATGCACACGCCTGAATTACTTTCATTTCATGCAATCACTCAACCAATTCTTATACCTGGACATTCAAGTGTTGGTCGTTTGATAAAATCTCGGAGTGTCATCGTAGTTAAATTTCTACAAATATGGTTGTAGATTCAGTCATAAGTATGGTGTACCGAGTAACGTGAATAATAATTGAAAAACAAGTAACAGAAATGACAATTTGACACACAGTGCTGGACTCCAGCGGGGCGGCCAAACCAGGTTTCATTTACGGCAATAATTATTGGCTGGGAAGCAGAAGCCAGTGCGAAGATGCGTCCAATACGAATCCGTTGATCATCGCGGACGAGGAACTTCGAAATAACTCCAAGTACCGCGATCCGGAACAGGAATATCCACCGTTTCCGCTCAACTACTTTGTCACACATTTCCGCCACAACAGCACTCTTCAGTATCACGTCAGATTGCCGAACGAAGTAAGTACCTTAATTTGTTCCGAACCACAAAATACAACAACCAATTTGTTTCTCTTACGGTCCGCGTTCATCCGTTTCTTCTTCCAGGATCTAATCACGTTGGGACTGTGTCTGCCGGCGTCTTGTTCGTCGAAAGAGTTGAGTCTGATTTTGAAGAAGATATTCCAAGAAAGAACGCTTCTGGCTGGAAATCTGTACTCTGCCGATTTCAAGTTGGCGGAAGTCAGAGATCTCAATGACGATCATCAATGGCTAGTGGATGGAAAAATAATTCTTGTTGCGTGAGTAGCATTTTCTAACAGTCACGCACTTCACGATGGATTTCCGTATTGTGGTGATGAAAGTACTGTAATTTTTCACGAGTCTCCCTTCTCAGAATACTTCTAGTCCTCACTATTGGAATGGTAATTGTCGGAACAACTTACGATGTACTCGTCCATCAAAAGCAGATTCAGGCCCAAAAAATATCTTTGCATAACAACGAGTGCTGCTGTAAGTCGATTTCCACGTATGCTACCAATATGGCCATGTATTTAAATGCAAGAGTTCTTCCTGCGCCGTGGAGCCACGAATATTCTCACTCGAAATATCTATTTATTTCAAACCTGTGTTACAGATGAGAAAAAAACGGCAAACACGACAGAGTCTGCGGTTGTTCTTCCAGAATTCAAACAGACTACCATAGCAAAAGTTATACTGTGCTTTTCGTGTTATACCAACACAAAGATCATACTTGATACAAAATTGAGCTCTGAAGCCGTACCTGTGATTCATGGTCTTAGATTTTTGGGAATGATGTGGATTATCATGATACACACGATTTTTTACATGGCTGATTACGCCGGTGAGTCGTTCTTCCGTCACTTTATATCATCAGAATTAGATGCGATTCGTGTTTCAAGGCAATTTACAAGATAACATGATTTTTCATTCCATTTGCGTCCAACGACAATCCATATCTGTAAGCTTGTTAATTATAGATAATAAGCCGTGGGCATGGCGGAAGGCTGAAGGATTTGCAGTCCAGGTAATAAGCAACTCAACTTTGTCAGTTGACACGTTCTTCTTCATGAGTGGATTTTTAGTCTCTTACTTGTATTTGAACTCCAACAAAGGCAAGAAAGCGGATGACAAGTCGGTCGTTCATGTAGGCAAAGTGAATCAGTTTGTCCTTATTATTCTGAAAAGATTCATTAGGTGAGCATTCGTAAGTAATATTTTCTGCATGATCGGAGAACATACGGATTGTGAACTGTAAGCTTAGGTTTCCTTTCACGAATATACAAGCGAGCCTTTTTTTTGTTTTTCGTATCGGCGCGTCTTGGAAAACCATAGTGTAAATAATTTTGAATGCTGAAAAAAAAAACTTGAATTGACTATACCGGTTTTGTTAAATAAATTTGGATATTCCCGTTATCATTGACATTAAATAATTGTAAGATAAAACCTTGCAGGCTGACTCCAGCATACATGATGGTATTAGGTTTATTACAAATAAATGCTGGTTGGTACGGAAAGACATCACAATTCTACATGACGGAAAGGCCGCAAGAAGTTTGCGCCAAGTATTGGTGGCGAAATATCCTGTACATCAACAATCTTTTCGGCAGAGAAACAATGGTATGAAATAAGCACGCTTAGATATTATTCCGCACCCATTATAGTCTCTTGTAAAGAATTGATCGTGATACGTGATTAAATTTCGCATTAGCCGATGCAAAACTAAACGTAAAATTTGTATCTTAATTTTTATCACCTTTCTGCTCACGCTTGGTAATTCGAAGGTACTTTATTTATCAGGTAATACCGTTTATGGTTTTCAATAACACATTCTTAAAAATTTTTATGTCACAGTGCATGTCATGGAGCTGGTACTTGTCGAATGACATGCAGTTTTTCATCATTGCAACGTTCACGTTGATTTTATCGTCAGTGTAAGTGGTATAAATAATGTATTTTTCAAGATAAATAATCTGGATGAAAATGCTTTGTTAGATCAGTATAAATGTTACACTTTGGTTTGAAAATAATGAGCATCATTTACGTTACAGATTTTTCTACACGGCAGTTGGCGTGCTGATATCTCTTCTGATTTCCTCCACAGTTTTAACCGGATACATTTCATATATTCACGAATATGTGCCAACGTAAGTGTATACCTGACTCAACAAGATCGTTTTTCGTTTACTCCATAAATATATGTTCCCATGTGATCAGGAGACCGTTTAAGCTTTAATTTAATAGTATGATAATACAAATAAACTGTAGCATATCGCTGGGTAAAAGTTTCGTGTATCACACGTAAAACCGTGTCGTTCAATCACGGTGATACTAAACAGACGTCCATAAAATACTTATGAATCAGCGAAAATAAAATTCGGTAGTTAGCTATGAATTCGTGGTGTTATACAGGTTCGAATATACATTAATTTTTGACCAACTACTTTAACTGATAAAAAAAGTGACGAAACCGATCAGCACAATTTTATTTGTTTCAATTACGTTTCAATTCAAATTTTTGAGCCTCGTTTTATTCGATATGAAAAACAGGTTTGGTAAACGAAAAATGTGAAAATATTCAATATTTTAGTATCTCTTGAATAAACATCAATCGAAAAAGCTCCAAAACTTCCCCTGGAAAATGAGATTTTTTTTTGTTTGTACAGAATGGACGCGCAGTTTAACACGTTAGAAATTTTATATGATCCACCTTGGACGAGAATCGGACCTCACATAATCGGAGTTGCGACGGCATATATATTGATAAAATTGAACAAGAAACTGGACGTGAAGAGGGTGAGTTTTGAGCAAAGCCGTACAGATAGGATGATTCCGGGTGAGATGGCCGTAGCTTACACCTCACCTATGGCCATCTCACCCGGAATTAATCCGTTAATGTCCGTTACCTCGAGTATTCAGTATTCGAGTATTACTCGTCGTTACACCAGATGATCCGAGAAGTGACACGATGGGTAATGAACACTAAACTTAAAACTTGCAGAGAAACATCGTCCTGGGTTGGTGCCTTGGCAGTTCGTGCAACATTTTAGTCCTCTTTGGTTTGTGGGAGAGACACATTTCCGTCCTAACGTCAGCCTTTTACGTTGCCCTGAGCAGAACCGTATGGGCCGTAGGGATTGCATGGCTTGTAATAGCCTGCAGCACGAATCATGGCGGTAACTACGTCAAATCAATTGAACATAGAGTTGAACGATTTAGATATAGCAACGTAACTCTGAATTTTTGTTTTTGTTAGGAATCGCCAACAAAATCCTTTCATACAAGGGTTTTGTACCGCTGAGCAGGCTGACATACTGCGCATATCTCTTAAATCCATTTCTCATCAATTCGGTGTATCTTCATGCAGAAACGCCGATACACGTGGATTTTCTGCCTATCGTGAGTAGACGTGTGATTCAGTTCTAGGAAAAAGTGTATCTAAAAAAAATAAGTTATCGCACACACGTAGATCTGGATAATAATGGATAAGGAAAATCTATTCAATTTGCAACATTGTGATTTGTTTTTCAAGGCCACGCTGTTGTTCGGGAACTTCGTCATCACGTACTTCTGTGCTTATGCATTGTCATTGCTGTTTGAAACTCCCATTGTGCTATTGATGAGAATGCTAACCGCATTTATGGTACGAAAAAGATGACAATTCTATCGTTGGCTTTTGTTTTATGTACATACATTGTATAATTTAATGTTAAATATTATTATTTTTATGAAAGTCTAATTTTTCGTCGGATGCTAGATTGTTTATAATAAAAAATTGAAAAAAAACCAACATTATGCAAGATCTATAAACATCATTGTACCAAGATTGAAATAATCCGGAAGGGTAAACAATAATATTTAGGCACAATCCTAAAACGGACCACCTATTGTATTTATCACTGCGAAAAACTTCACCTTGCAAAAAAAATTCTCTTTTATTTCAAAACACGTTTCATCACACATAAACGACTATTGCTTAGCATTTTCCAACATGCGTTTATGTTTGTATGCAGAAAATTTTGTATTATGAATACCGGGAAAACGTCTTGACGGGTTAGGATGAAAGTTGGTTCTAGCTTGAAAAAAATTCATAATTTTCCTAGAATTGGTACGCAATATTTCATTTTCAATTTTGACGCCATTCTAAATTCGTATGTATTCAAGTACAGGATATTGTATCTCAAGTGAAACGGTTGAACATCTTAGACAAATGTTGTAGAGTTTCGGGGGTATCGTGAAAAAGTTCCATCTACAAACTTAATTCTTATGTGTATCTTTTTCTACCTCGGTATTGTTTACCACTTCGAAATTTTTCGTGTTCGCCATCCAGCCCCAGTCTCTCCTATGCGAACACCTACCGAATTAAATTGGTTTTGGGCTGAATGGATTCATCATAGACACACTTATTCCTCCTGTTGGAACTCGCTGGAATATTGCGATGTTATAAAACGTTTGAATAGCTACAATTTATTATTTATTAACGCGTACTTTATACAAAGTTAGATGTCAGAGTTGAATTTAAAGATTGAAAATTGGCCACTATGGGTATCAGTCAAAGTGGTAGTTCCATGTGTATATCTCACACCATTGTGTGCAGAGGTTCAGTATTTCATGAAGAAGGTAGTTGAAGCGTAAGAATCGTTTAAAAAATTGTGATGGAGGAAAGGAAAGTTAGGTGGTGGATTATGAGTGAACTGGAGAATGTATTCTTGGGGGTGCTGGTGATGTGAGCGATCTATTCGCCCGTGTCGCTTGTTCACGACGACATTCTTCCACCTTCTTTTCGAGTTGCTCTTTTTGGATGAGAAGTTCCCGCGTGCGTTGATATACAGGGTCCTAAAGATTTGTACAAGATATTAAAATCGCATTTTATCTAGACCTTAAGAACTATAGGTTGATCTTTCAAACTTCCGCAATACGGACAAGAAAAAGACATATAATTTACTCATCGATTAATTGCCAATGCTTGAAATTACCTGTTGCCTCATACTGGGATTCCACCTGCAGTAAAGACGTTTCCATAATTTGATATGCCTCATACTGGCAATTGGCATTAGTACTAACTGATGCAGTGGACCTGCCCAGTACAGTGGATTTTGGTATAAAGATAGTTGACTGTTAGTGTACGACCAGAGTGATACTGTTCTTTGTTTTAGCTGCTCTTGAACCCTTTCTCGATCGCTGTAAAGAGTCAATCACAATAATCTCGGTCAATCAAAGTGTAATGTAGGTACGAATGACAGTGACACATGTGAAGAAACACAAATATCTACAGTTACCTGTTGAAAAGGAAGGTACCGAATCTACATGAGTAAAGATGGTCCAGTATGGTAATTAAAAAGTGTTCATTGAATTGAAATGCATTAGGAAATTGCTGATATATTTGCCAGACGCAGTCTATGAACTGTAGAAATACTGGAGACCTATCGGCATCACTGTGATGCTCGTCTCCATGGCCGATTCTCTAAAAAAGTAAAAGAAGAAAACAGAATAGGGGAATAAGACGGTTGCATATTTAAGAGATGTTCAGATATTTGTTCCAGTAATTTACGGAATAAAAATACCTACTTGTTGAAACTTGTGTCCAAAGCTAAGCCATTCCTTTTCTACGAGGACTTCAAAGCCTCGAATTGTTCGGTAGTATGGATCCAGCATCAACATTGCTAATGCCGTAAGCTGTGACATGAAATAAAGTAAATTACAGTAGCAGAAATTTAATATGAACTGGTGTATTTTTTTTTAATCTTCATGCATCTAATAGGCACATTACCTGAGGAGTTCTATCCCAACCATCAGAACAGTGGACCAATACTGACGTTTTGTGATTTTCTACTTTGTCAACTATCCGCAAAGCTCCAGCTAATATGCATTTAATGTGTTTCAGCCAATACGTCGATTCTATACCAGAGAGCCATCTCGTTTCGTCAATTACCGGAAAACACAATTCTGAAAAGTAACAAGTATTGCTAGATTATTACATGAATGTCTAGGAAAAATGGCAGGTTATGAGGAGTAATGAATTTTAAATTCGAATAATTATTTAGAGGTACGTTTGGAAATGTTTTATCAGCAAAATGTTTTACACAGCACAAGAAATCAATACGTGTAAACAGACCCTTCAACTTTCGCAAACTCTCCCTCATTACGTGAATGTTGTGTATGTCTAGAAAGACAAGCTCTGCATTTTGGTACGCATCTTCGCTTTCGTAACCGCCCCCCTTTGCCTTGTTGGCGATTGCATTGGCACTAGGCCGGGCATCCATGATAAAAAGTTTATGACTTTGAGCATTCGCGTCCATTATAAGTTGAACGTATCTTTCATCCTCACGACTCCTTTTTCCACCAACGCCGACTAGCGGTTGCGCACACCGTGTTATAGTAGCTTGACTCTCCGGATGAATCCAAGAAAGAACGGGCAATCTACCACGGCTACGAAATGCCGCAGCAGCCTGCAAATCTTCGTCAGTTGCCGCAGCTGGTACTGCCCATACGGCTGGGTAGCTATCGCACAACGAATAGGTGTCATTTATTTTTGATATTTTCCACATATCGTTGTTAACTCCCTGAAACATTGTATATTACCGAAAAGAATATCAGAATATTTTCTTTCTACTGTAATTCAACAAATGCGAAAAACATGACGACGTTACCATTCTCTTGAGTTCGGCGATTGGTTCGTAAACGTTCCAGCCATTTTCTGAAAATGTCTCGGAATACTGGAAAGCAAAAAGTGGCAGCTTGTGCGAAAGCGGAAACGAGTACTGTTGCAATTTCTCAAATACATTTCGTCTGGAGTGATTTTCCTGCTTGTGCGCAAACTTCAGGTTTCTCATATCTTTACAGAAGACTTCAATCCCATAGGAATTTTCTCCTCTACTGGACGCACCTCCAACTTTTTCGATTCGACTGACAACACCCAAAGGTACTTCGACCACGTAAGGCGTTTCTCGATCTATACTTTTAAAATATAACTTGTAATTCGTTACACTAAGTATACCTCTCGCAGGACCTGAATATGGGCAAAGGTATGTAACTTCGCGTGCTTGTCCATGCACGTGTTCTCCACTGAACAGCGGTGGTCCCGTGTCGCTACCAGACAAATTCTGAAAAAATTATGGTAATTTAGATATCTGACAGAAGATGTCCCGATAAATATCAATTCAAGTCTACTTGAAAATGAAATCTTACACCGCTACACGGAAAATTTGTCTACCTACTTTCAAAAAAAATGAACAAATGAATTGAATTTTATACAGCTTGATATAAACGTGATGGAAAAAATAGTATAATTCCATTACTAGTCTTAATTTTATCATCCCCAAGACGTCGCAAGGAATAATAACGAAATACAGAAGAAATTGAAATTATATTGCAATAATGATATCATGCGTTACTCAAATGAAAAACACGTGAACAATGACATTATTGACGGACGACTGAGTAATAAAGAGATTTGTAGAAAAAATTAAATTGCTTCTTGCACAATGTGCAACATCAATGAAAAGCATTCATTAGCACGGATATCAACTATCTGTATCAATACCTCACTCCGTTGCTCTTGAGTTTCTTTCTTTGTTTCTAAAGCAGAAACGATATTATTATCTGTTGACGTCGAGCTTGTTGAAAAGCTTTTTGAGTGCGATGCCTTATCCCAACATTCCTATAGTCGCAAAAGGCATCGTACTTTGTATACTCAATTTCATTGCGACAAAGTCAGGCAAAAATCGAAATTCAAAATACAAGTATCAAATTTTTTTCAATTTAGACTAAAAGTAGAAATATATACACAGTTGCAGTTTTTTTCACATTAATTCATTGCCATCAACATTTTGATTCATATGCGGCATCTATTTGTTCATTACAATAAAATGGTAATGCGAATGTCTTACCGACTCTTGTCCAATTTTGGAGTTGAGTGAGCTGCTTTTACTGTCCGAATTAAGAGAATCTGAACTTGCATTCTTTGAATTGTTTTTTTCAATATTCAAGAGCTCGGCACTACTTCTTTTTTCCATGCTTGTAGCAAGTATAGCATCCACTATCTCCAAAATAATAGAACCGATGTTAGGTGCATCTAAGGTGTCCCTCAAATCTGTAGGGGTAGTGATATCAGTTAATTTTTGAATATCGTCAGCATCTGTAAAAGATTGATCTTCTTGTATAGTTTCGAGGGAGATGGAAGGAAGTATGTGTTCAAGAGTCTCTGATGACGGGGGATCGGGAGAAGGCTCTCCAACTTTTGGGTATTGGACTCTGATTTGTGGAGAAGTTGTAGTCGCATGAAGTTTTGAGACTTGAAATTGTGTTGAATTTTCATTGAATGTGCAATATTGATGAGCGAGTTTTTCGTACATATTTTTTGATTCTTCTACAGGCGTTACAATGTTTTCACGTTCCATTGTGAACAATGCAATGTTCTTTACAGGCCAAGAATCTCGTCTGTAAAAACTATTTTAGTGAATTTCACTGATTTTACACAAAACTAATATTGTTACGAAAGACTAACAGAAGTGGTTTTAGATAATACACAGCATTATATCTAGAAACTTAAAAATCTAGCGCGCAAGATTCTCTACCGCGGTAAGCAGTATTCTAATATCTGTGATTCGAGTGACGTTAGGATCTCTTCAAGTATAAGAATTATTTAGTATTGCCAATATGAATGAATTGTCTGAGAAAAATTTAACATATGTTAAACGTTACCGATATCGCATGTGTGAATTGTCATAAATTATATAGTCGAAAACATTAAACGTCTGAATCAGTCAAGCATTGCTCACATGACGAGTGAGGCGCGGGTATTTAAGATCGGCAAAAGCCACACCCACAATAATTAACGGGTATTCGTGGTTCATAATGGAAAATAGTAAAGAGTTTTAACAAAACGGTTAAAAACTGCATCACGATAGAACTAACCTCCACAAAGCGTGGTCACATCGACAATTTTTATGGTGAATCGGCCTGACAGTTCGATTTGTGTTTGACAGAAGCGGCCATGCTGGAATTTAGGTTCACGCCAAATATGCAGATGGCGACACCTGCTAAACTGTATTCCATGCGCAATTCACTGATGTATTCAAATATATTCAAATTTGTTTCAAGCACGGTTAAAGTTTGAAAAAGTATGCTTTGCTGTGTCAACGTTTTCAAACAATCAGCAGTCTTGCGGTTTATTTGTGTGGATATTGATTCCAATCTTTTGACAATTCGGGTTGAAGTTGTGTTCCGAAATAACTTAGTTTTTGGAATTGAAAAATATAAGGAATACTTCAGACTTTCTGAAACCAGTGTAGATCAATTAAAAAATCTCATTTAACAGGAGAATCATTCGGTTGTAAAACAGTTTAAAATTGAAAGCTTGTGCATATTTTAATCGTTACGAACACTATCTTTTAATAAGCAATTAAGAATATTTCGATATGACCTTTGTCTTACGTAATTGTGCTTTGAGAAACCTTCAGATTTGTTCACAATTCCCACTGTTCATGTATATACTTTGTACTGCAGGAGGCTCAATGAGTTTTGCTAAGCCTAATGATCCGAAAAGTTTATATTAGACGAAGATGCATTTTTAAACCGACTAATCTTGCCAAAAAAAAAAAAACGAATAATCCAGAATTTCTACTACAAAATTCTCGGAAATTTTGATGATCAATAAAATAAATTAAATTAATTAAAATACGTAATAATTTCATTAGTTTATAACAAATTAATTTTATGCGAAAGTAATAACATGATTGAACCTGTTTTCAAAATTCATAAGTAACAGTGTAGGTTCAATATTGGAACAGATACACCTATTTTAAATTGTTAAGCGCGGATCACCGGTCATTAGACTATCGCATACAATTTCCGCGATCTTTGACACCTCTGAACGTTACAGAATGTATAGATTACACTGGAAATTCTAAATATGAATAGTGATATTATGTATACGTATGGCGGCGACGTATATTAATATCCGTAGCTATACGTATACATATGCAGATTTTGGTTACAAAGGTGATGGATCATGTTATACAACGTGAGATATATTATATTCTAATTTCTAAGAACCAAGGGAATTTGAATATGTATTACTTCAACGAACAATGGGATTGTGATTCTATTCCAAGCCGTCCGCGCGGGGTATCGCAAAAACGCGATTCAGTATCTCGGAGATCACCTTGACAAAAAGAATACATTACTTCCGCGGCAGGATTATACTTTCAGAAATATTCTGCTTGTACCACGCGGAAGTGGATAAGCATGTTATAAGCTCCAACGCTATGAACAATTAACTGTGATAGTTAATCCGGCGTCCTGTCTGCAATCGTACACAGTATATCACGTGTCGTGATTATTTTTGAAATGTACAAAGTTGATTTTCAACGTCTACTTTCAGTCAAATGACTACACGGAGTCAGTTTAAAATGGGTATTGCCGCTATCACGAAATATTACCAGAAACCACACAGGACACGACAGCATGCAAAATAAAATTTCTTCTTTCTTCACATTAAATCGAGGGTGATAAAATGCCATTAAAAAAAATTTAAGAAATATGCTCATACATATTTTTGTTTCGGAAGCCTTTGAAACTGCTCTGTGTTTATTTGTTCGAAAAATAACAGCCTAGATTGACTTACACAATTGTACCAGCGAACCGCTGCATGACAGATGCTGACCGGTTTAGAAGTACATACGTACAATTTGACATATTAAAATGGAGTAAAACGCGGCTTGATTGAGCCATGACCCGTTTCTGGTCGTAATACAACATTCTCATACATAGCGATTTCCGCCGATGTGTACATTGTACATGTATGTACATCAAGCCGGTAACAAATGCGATTAGGTCAGTATTGTAGGGGTTCCCCTCCACCCGGATCTCGTTAGCACTACCTATCTCAAATCGGCTTATAGTCGAGACTGCTCACCGCCTCACGTGCTCACAATCTTCTCACGCCACAGGTACTACATACAGAATTGCGAATCGGGCGAATCAGAGTATCTCCAAACGGTGGAATTGATCGATGTTTGAATTATTTCTATTATATGATTTATATATCCATTCCCATCGAGCGCATCGCGTGTATCTAATCCACACACTGACGAAATATTTTTGAAAAATTAATTTCACCTTGGGTATTATTGCAAAATATTTTTGCCAATTGAAAAATCCCTATTAACAATTTAAAGATGTTAGGTCCAACCGAATAAATGACTTATCACGCAAGGAGTCAAACAAAAATAAATTGTTAGAGATGCGAATTTTTTTGAGAAGAAATTGATTCATTGTAGTATTATATTTTCGTAGCAATGAGAGATGAGATGAATTTACACAACGTAAGGTCGATTTTTTTATTCGTAATAAGAAAGGTAATATATAGTCATTTAAAAAAAAATGATTCAACGGAACAGAATAAATAGACACTGTGTTGGATAGCGTGAAGTGTCACGTGCGAATGTCTTAAGTTCCGCACATTTCAACGTGAAATATAAAATTGTTTTATATCATCAACCATACATATACTATATATGTGTGTATATATATATATACTGATACATATATATGCATATATATCAATATATGCATCAATATATATATATATATATATTGATAGATTAATAAAATTGATAGTCAACATACGAATATACAATCGACTATGAGTGTGTATACTATATATTTATATAAAGTCAATATTTATAACATGCAGTATTTAATAATATAATCTATGCATTATACTGCACATTGTGTTATAATAATAAAGTATATAATATTATATATTATAACTTTATACTGTAGATCTTTCAGTTTTCTTTTTTTCTCTATACGATGACGATATAACTTAGTTTCCGGCTATACCTGATTTGTTTTGTTTCACAAACATTTATACAAAAGTTTATTACCGTCTACTAGATATATTAGATTTGATTTTGACATTAAGGTGTGTCACTGTGGTGGCCCTGATAGGTATATGTTGTATGTTTTAATAGTATTTTTTTCAGTTCAAATGAAGTTTGCTATACATCATACATCTAGTGAATTTGAAAACCGTCTTTTTACAGTAATTCACATTATACATATTTATATAGAGTCAGGGAAAGTGATGTGATTTTTTTTACCCTTTACTTTTTTAAAAACCCTTTCCTATTTCTTTTCTACTCTGTTGTTCTCATTAAACATTTTAGGTTAACATTCAGATTGCTTACTGGTGAAGTTTATTTATTTTGGCACTTATCAAAATACTCTTATGCGATTTTAAACGGTACAGCATACAGCTAACTTTCTGACATGTGACGTATTACATGAGATATTAGAGTCAATTAAGCTTGGACACTTTAGGCCACATGCCGTATATTTTGTTCTTCTTCATTTTCGAATTCAGCCTACCTTTTATTATATTTCACCGTCCCGCCTACCACTTTGCATTTCTTATCTGCCAGTGGAAAGCGTTTTACATTACTGAACAAAAGAAAATACCAAGATGGATACGTTCCGTATTCGCGATTGCATTTTAAAGAAATGATGCATCTTTATGACGAATTCCTCATTACCATATTTGGTAACCCTGTCAGACGCTTCGTCATTGGCATTCGTATGGTGAATATTTTCTCATACACAGGGGATACCCAGATTTGAATTTTACATTATCCCTCGCATTATTATACGCCGGTTCGCAATCCCATTTCTCAAGAGTATCTCACGAATATCTGCAGACAGAGATGTTACGTCCGACGTTTTTAAGAATCATCCAGCATTTACTGTCTCAATCCGAATATATTATATCATTCGGCCTTGTCGCTGTTGTATCGTTACTGTTAAGATATATTTTATTCCATCGTAAAAATCTCTCTTTCATCACGTTTGCAAAATATTAGATTCGAGGTTGTAAAATAATCAGCAACATGTAAATGCGCGTAGGTAAAACGTCTTTCACTCAACATACATGGGGTGCAAAATTGATGCCACGAACGAAGAGGGTTTGATTTTTCATCTCCTCTCCTCTCCTCTCTCTCTCCTTCTGCATTAGATTCTCGCCTGATTTATCGATCGCAAGCTGTCATCGGCGAACCGGGATCGAGACGCCGTGTCATCGTAATAATTGTCTTAAACGTCTTATAAAACAATTGTCGTGCAATGATTTTCCTTATGTATACCTCCATTTATTCATCATTATAATCAGTCTTTATTCGCCGCCAAACAAATTCGTTCTGATTCCGAATAGTCGGACGTACGATCGTCCGTCATTCGATACCCTTGCAGCCGACTTCTAGTCACGTCATTTGGGCAGCATTGAATCCCCGCTTTCGCGGCGAGCCGAAATGTTCCGTTTGATTGATCTGATACTGCTGTACGTAAGGATTACTCCTGACAACGCTGTTTCCCGAACCAGCTGAGAACTGGTTGTTGTTAGGCATCGTAATGATTCCAGTCTGTTGGAGGTACTGCTCGCGATAAAGCTGATGCGGCGTTGTTATAAATTCGGCGCCGTTGCCGCTCGCCGCTGATCCTTTGTACTGAAGCTTGGCGCCGATCTTCTCCGTCAGATGATGATGTTGATGTTGATGCTGATGATGATGAACCGGCGGCGACTGATTTCCGGCGTTGTAATCACCGTAACGAAAACACGTAGGCGATGTGCCCGGCGGCGTGTTCTTCTGACTCTGAGTAGGACTCTGGGATATCGACTCGAGCACGTGCCTCGGCATATTCGGCGACGGGCAATGAGTATCTTGGAGACCGTCGACGCGATTTGCGTTCCTTACGAATATCGGAGCGCTCTCTGGACGGCCACCGATTATATTTCGCATTCCTTCGCGGTCCTTAGCGCTCAGACTTTGCCGGGAATTGCTCAAGGACGAACGACGACCCCCCCTCTGATGCATCGTCGACGGCGAGGCGTTCAGCTCCGAGACCGAGGACCAGGTTACGCTAGCCAGTTCCCAACGACGCAGCAGACTCGAGACCCGCTCCACCCTCGCAGCAGCATCCGAACTCTCGTCGTAGTCTGGACCCTGGAATTTATTGTGAGGAATAAAGGGGAGAAAAAAAAAAAGAAAAAAAAACATCCAACGTGAGAAATGCAAAACTTTGTTATGTATAACGCCAGAGGGCGTGGAATGGAAATTTTACGTTACGTACATCACGTTACCGTGTACGGCGGATATAAATGCAATGCAATTTCATGCCTTTTTCAATCTCTCATGAAGACAGCGGTCTAAAAATTACCTTTAACGTTTTAAATGTTTTTCTTTGTTTCTATCTTTCATCTGAAACGAGTTGCCAACGCCGGTTAGCAAGTTAAGAATGTATAATGTTGCCAAACTTCACGACGACTGACAATCCGTTTCAGAGTCCGTCTACGATGAATTTTTAAGATGCGAAGAAAATGATCCAACTTACGTTCTCTATTTTCTCGTCCAGCATCTTGAAAAAGTCTACCTGGCTGGATGATACTTCTCTGTAACATCAAGATGCAGAAAGGGTTAAGGATAGTTATACCTCGGTGTAGTGATTCAGGAGGCGACAAGCAGGAAAATAAACCTATGCAAATATTTTTAATAATTAAACTGCTAATCTTCAATTTTCGCTTAGTCAGGCTGGGTTTTTTTCATTTCAACCAATCTTTGAACAATATCAAGAACACGTGAATTATAACGCATATACGACTGATTACTGTAACAGCAAAAAGAATGACGACGAAAAAGAAAAGTATTCCCGCAGAATTAATAACGAAAGAAAAACGAAATGAAATTTGGGCAATGTAAACAGGTCTTTGAAGAGTAAAGTCGAATTTGCATACATATCCCTGGCTCGTCATGGGCAAACGAGAGAAGATCCGTCGAGTGGTGAAAAATTAAGACTGGATTGAATATTCCAGGTTTCGTCGTTCCGGCAACCGAGCACTGATTAAATAAAACAAGACCATGAAGCATGTAAATCGGGATCATCTTGTTCGCTCTTACACAAGCTTGCACTCGGGTATTTATACAATACAACTTTTACTCGGCATACGGAGGAGAAAAATAAAATTAAAATAAAAACGCCCACCGCGATGATATTAAGCCGGTTCAACGAACGTAAAATAAATGTTCTCGACTTTAATTTAATTTATATACACGCCACGAAAAAATACTGCGTCGATATGCAGGAGATAAGTGAAACTCTTGCAGGATGACAAGGAAAAACATTTTTCCAACAAGGTGATGTAGGTTATATTTTCCTCCTCAGTACACACATACACAGTTCAATTTCCTATTCGTTATTTGCATATCGGCGTATTGTGATACAACTTTTAACATACATGTATAAAAATGTACGCGACGTTATTAGATCAATACTAAACCGATTGTATCAGGGAGGGAAAAAATCTGGAAAATAAAAAGCAGATCAAGAAATAAGATAAAACTGAAACTCACGCTTGGTGCAGCAGAGGGCCGGTTCCCGGAGTAGCAGGCTTCTTCTTGACTTGAGTTTTGATATCAATGGGTCCATTCTGTTCTTCGTTTCTGTTAACCTCGATCCCGTTGTTGTTGGTCTTGCTGCTGCCTTTGGTATTTCCATTTCCGTTTTTCTGCTCAATTGACGCCGAACCTGAAAACCGATGATCACTTAAATGTAGAGACAAACAGGTTCGTATATTTAGTTTCTCTTTGAAATTCGGTGAAATATATACAGGAAGTGTATTGTATAGGTGCGTATACAATTGTAGGTTTTATTTACTGTATCGTGTATACGTTGGCAAATTAAGCGGTAAGAACATGACAGTTCATTTTTTATTATACTTTCAACCCACATACATACAACATCTCTTTTGTTTATACGGAGTTAATTAGCTAGAGTTTAATTGGCGCTGAATCACCGCAATGAATATCCCTCTTTTCCCGATCGACTGGTGCTTATTTTTAGGAAGAGAAGAAAAAGGAAGAACAAAGCAGGGAAGGAAAAGAAAGAGATCAGAAGAAAGAAATCGGTATATCGATGTGACCTGCAATTACGAGACTAGCGATACACATAAAATTATGTTCAAGTCAAGACAAAAAAAAAAAAGAAAGAAAGAAAGAGAAATGAAAAAAACTATCTTAATTTTCTAGGACCTTCCTATGATATTAAACAATCTATGAAAATTCGCTGGCGAAATGAAATATTTCTGACCAATTTTAGTTGTGCACTAAGTTTTGTGATTCCACTGCATTCATCTTGAATCGCCAAAGTTATTTCTACACCGCCTCAAATCCTGGGACTGACAAATTTCATGATACGAAGACAGGAACTGGCACTAACTGCACTGAAAGAGATTGCAGATAATAATTGCTATACAAAGGTTCGTTTTAAAGAATCGCACGAGTTATGAATTTTAAAAAACCTGAGTGGCCGCCATATTTTCCGAGTAGAATTCTTGACAGACTAAAAGCTTTTCTCTGGAAAATCTCTGTCGACAGCTCTCATCATAATTGGTATAAACATTCGCTCCTTGAGGAGTTCAGAATGTAAGGTGAAAAGAAAATGATATCCTTTGTTCAGAGCGTCGTTTATAATACATAAAGACAAAACTAAAAACAATTCCGTAATTTCGATCGTGACGAACTATGTAAGCAAAGAGAGTTTAAAAATTCCAACATAAACATCCGATAAATCACGAAGTTAATTTTTGCAATCGACAGAAACATATACCGTAAATTGACCTTAAAACGAATAAATTTCAACAATCTATCAATGACACGAATAACCACTTTCCATCTCTAAAATATCCCTACATTTATCCCCAAAGCCGCTCTTATTAGGAACATAATGTCGGGGTGACCGATTGAGGCATCCGCCGGCTTAATTAACACCGAGCAAAGTTAGAGCCGCTGCACACGGTTTAGTTTTGCACACACGAGGATAAATATAGAATGATGCGCATCGGGCAGCAATCAGTAGCAGCTCTCACCAGCGGAATAACTACGCAGGCAGTGTTTTGAACCCTAGCGCATGCGGTCCGATTTGCTTAGGCAGGCGAAACGCAGTTTGTTGCAAATCGGATTGTTATACATATACCATTCGTAGCAAGTGTGCGAGTGAGAGAGTGCGTGAGTCTTGATACATCCCGCGAAAGTACACGTGTACTCGCGTCACTCTACGAGACGTACGTTGTATAGCTAATGGACTTGTTTATTTATGTCCCATTGTAATCAGAGTTCATTCTACTTTGCACCAAGCGTCTGAGCACGCGACTCGCCGAGTCGCCAATGAATGAATGAATGAATGAATGAATGAATGAATGAATGAATGAATGAACGAACGAATGAATGAATGAATGAATGGACGAATAAATGATCGAGTGAATGAATGAGTGAACGAACCAACGAACGAAACTAAAAAGAAATATACAATGCTGGCGGTAAGCTTTTTGGGTCAAATTATACATACATATATGTATACACGTATATAACATATATGATACAGCGTGCGTATAAAATGGTTCGAGAATAACTTGCAGAGGAATGACTCAATACCTAGATGCAGAGTCGATAGATGCTGATTGTGACGTATGCTATACGTGTACATGCATGCATCATCATCTGGAATAGTGGATACCTAACTACAATCCCGAAACGGGACGGCTGATTCATCCACGCCATATACGATTGCCAATTAATTTACAATCAGGTCTCAGCCCTCAGAGGTGATTAAACCCGGTTTCAATGTTTCGGAGCAAATTTATACAGAGTAATTAAGATACGTACGATCAATTCGCAACGCTTGAAATTAGTTACATATTCTTTCAGTCTTTACGTACATGCCTATATGGTTATAAAATTTATATGCATTGAGTCATAGAATGAGTAAGAATTTGAAATCGCAGTAGTATTATATAAAGACGAAATAAAAAATAATGAAAATACATCAGTACAGTAGTTATTGTAATTGTGTATTTTAGAATTTTTACAAATCGACAAGATTTTTGCCGCGAATAAATTGCTCGACTGTTCGCCTCGGTTATCTCGTTTTTTTTTTTAATTTTTTTTTAGATTTACGAGTCTATCGAATCCCTCGATTTGAAGGTCCAGTACGTATAAGCCTCGGAATTTGAACGTTATATAAATATTTTACAAGTTGATGTACCCTTTTCGAGGATGCTGGAAAAGCAGCGATGCACTTTAGTTAATGTCGTATCGTAGAGGTCGTAAAATTTCACGAAAGGCGTGTTCACTCCGTTAGATCCATTAGACCCGCAAGACCATCATCCCATGTTTTTGGCGATACGGTATCCCCGGCAGCAGTGTCGCTCATCCATGTCAAGCGGCATTAAAAATTTCAAGTGTTTTTTCCCGCACCTTGATCAAGATTTCATGACGTCGTGTCTCAGTGTCAAAGTTTCGAAAGTGTTAAAAGAGGCAGTAGGTCAAAAGGAAGCCAAGGTCAGACAATATCTCGAAGCGAGCAAGAACATCGCGTTATAATTTGAATTGATGAGGAAATAGAAACATTGTTTTTTGTTTCGATTTTCGTATCGATTTTCAGCTAAAATAAGAAAGAACGCAACGGGTAATATCCTTGTTCTAGATTTGCGAAACCGCAACGAAATTCTTTGGTAACTTAAACAAACTTTTCGTTTCCTATTTCTCTGTCTTCTTTTTTGTTTTTTGTTTTTTTTTCTGTGCTAAATAAATATTATTATTATACAGGCCTGATTATTTTATTCACGGATTATATTGTAAACAATTTATTGTAACTTTAAATAAGAAAAAATTTACCTCCGTCTCTGGCGTTCAATATTTATCAGGTTGCAATTACTTTTACCGCAATTTTAGTTCATACTCGCTAAGCAAAAATACTACGGCTGTGCACTGTGTTATTGATTTTTTCGGTGTTTTCATCTTCTTTCGGGAGTATACGATAGTTTTTTTTTTTTTTTTTTTTTTTTCAATACAAAGATAGAAACTCGGCAATGAACCCTCGGGAATACATAAGAAAATTGGTCTAAAAAAAAATCTCCTACGCCGCACGAATCAGGGTTTCGAATATAAATTGGCAGAAGCTGGTAGTTCGATCGAATTATTGTTTTCCCAATCAAATACACAACAAATAATGCGAATCAATTTATACAAGTAGTTACTTTTTTCTACAGCAAAAGGTTGTTAGAAAACATGATCAAAAATGCACAGCATCGATGGTAGATTTGAAATTCCCTTTCAAATATTGACAGAGTATAGAGTTTTTGACCGTATTCGATGATTTGAAATTTTTGACCACTATATTGGATCCGCGACAATGACGTTTTCAAATTTCATTTCATTTTTGTAGTCGACGTTTCCGAAAACCACTACATAGAGTTTTTTTGACCAGATTTGACTAAATTCGGAATTTTTATCCGCCACATTGGATCCACCATCTGGAATTTTGAAAACCTGATTTCAGATTCGCAATCAGCGAGCCCAAAAACCACAGAATACTGTCTTGTTATAAAATTTTACTCGGCACAATAATGTGTGACTCAAAGGGTTGATCTTCTAAGTGCGAAAAAGTTTCGAGGTACGTGTAACACAGGTGCAAATCATCTAATTACAAGTTCTTGCAGGGAATCCTGTTGCAAATATCTACCACCTAATTGCACGGAATATATCATTATTTATTATTTATTAACGGGCAATCACACTTGACCGTTATAATGAAAAAGCGTGTTCGCCAACGATTTGTCAACGTCTTCCGGTGAGAAATAAAATCCGGAGAGGTTTCAAGTGCTATCGAAGAATGACAAGACCCGGGGTGCGTTATACGTTCAGAAGGAGAAATTGAAAGCCAGGTACGTTTGACCCTGGTTGTGAAGCCGTAGCCTTTAAACTATTTATATAACCAAAGAAACTAACCAGGACGGATGTCGGTATGCGACGACGACTTATATAGTGACTGTGCAGAAACCAACGATCACTCTTGCTAAACCGCCAGCGGTGGCGGCGTCAAATCAAACATTTTCATCGCATCTAGGAATACGCTGGACGACGGCTTGTTCCTAAAGGTTGGTTGGTCAAAATACGATCAACAAACAGCATCGTTGCACCGACCACAAAATCTGTTTTGGTCACATTATAGAAAATATATGTATAAAAAATTGTCTTTGAAATGAAATGAAACATTTTAGAACGAAATAGTCGGAAACAGTCAGATTTTTTGAATAACTTTGTAACAATTTAAAGGGGAATATCAGTGTGACAGGCTGAAAAATGAGGTATTACTTGGGAATTTTTTTTTGAAAAAAAGGCTAGATCGAATTATTTGGGATCTTGTGTATTTATTATTGAAGCATTGAAGTATGCAAGGAAATTTTCTTTTTATTTCTGGTACATTTTATAAAGCAGAGGAGCGGTCGCAAAATGGCATCTCAAAAAAAAAAACTTTCCGACGGTTGACTACATAAGTGTACAATTTTACACAAAAAATTTGCAGTAGATTATGAATAAAAAAAAAAAGTAAACAATTTAAAAAAAAAACTCTACGATGCGACGATAGCGATAAGTTTTCTGAAGAGAATCCTTTTTGAATGAAGTCGATTGGACAAAATTTGACAGAGTTATGCTGTCAACCAAGTCAAAAAACATGGTTTCGAGAAAAACGCGTTTAAAGTTTCGAGAGGATAAAATTGAATGATGCAACTTAAATGTTGATATAAAACAAGCGTCGACGCTTGGTGCAAATTTCGAATACTTCTAAGCCGAATATTGTTTTTAAAATTTGTAGCCATATTCTTAAAGGTCAAAACTATCTATTTAAGCAAAAAAAAAAAAAATCGATTTTTTTTTACACTGATATTCCCCCTTAACACGAAACATCGGTACCTCAGCTTTTGTTTACAATACCAGTGTTTTTGTATTTTTATATTTTTCGTATCGATCTCGTAATAAATTTTACAAAGTGTATCGATTTTCAGTCATCCAACGAGGAGTGGAAAAATTCTTCCTTGAAAACACGACCCGAGAAACTTGATCGAGGTTCATTTTGCAAGGTAAAATCATACAAGGCTTGAATCGAGTGGTTCTTTTTTTTTTTTTTTTTAACGTTACTGCACAGCAGATCAGGAGCGGATGCAGGCTAGATGCTGGAGTTTGCATATCTTACCTCCGCGTCTGACGACGCGAAAATGAATCACTTTCTTGGCAAAGTATCTGTCATCGAGTGCTTCGCAAAGTCTGAAGTCTAGTGGCTGAATAACAGAATGACCATTCGTCGGATTCGAGAATAGCAGGAAAAAAAAATAATTATCGTTTCTTTTATCGTATGATATTTACATGGTTATAGATTTGACCGACTGCTGGAGTAATTGGGTATTTAAAAATTGAATTAACGACTTGGATTTATTTTACCGTGATACCGCTTATAATTGATTTTACGACATTGAAAACGGACGCGAATTACTTCATCTTAGATTCATTTTTTCTGCCTTTTTTTTTTCTCTCTCTTCGAATAATCAATTGACAGTGAGTGATACATCACTCATGTCAAAGTAATAAATTGCGTATTCGATACCGAATGTACCGAATGAAATGTATTAATCTATTTATCGATGCCTCATAATACTATGTAATATCAAATTTCCAATTTTTTTTTTTTTCTTTTTTTTTTTTAATTCGAATGTCGTCAGCGTGCGAGATAGGCAACAAGAATCGTAAGCGACGATACGTCAGATTTTTTTTGTTCAACGGTCCAAATTGATCGGCATAAAACCATCGGTTACAATTCGTAATTTCAATCATCGATGCGGTATAGCCGTTTATTGCTATTCCGCTATATAAGGTCTACTTCTATTCAGGCTTCCCGATCATGCGCAGACCGATTCAACCTAGCCAAAAACACCTTTCTCCTCACCGTTCGTATGCCTGTATTTTGCACGTGCGATAAACGAGTGACAGGTACAGAGAGCAATGCGATATCATCGAACGAACTGCACGAAAAACTGATTGTGTCAAAAGACTTGTTACTGTGGGATGTATTTGTAACGCGGTAAGAAAATTCGATCCGCATCTCTTACGTACATGTATAACATTCGTCGGTGATCGTATACACGAGGAGGAGACCGATATTACATGTATGTATGTGTACATTACTTTGGATTTATACGCAATTGTCAATGAAAGGCAAATGAAAAATAACGCGAAGGTCGATAGGTATTTTAGCACAAGTCTCTTTTTACCACTAAATTACAACCAAAACAGGATTACACGCTCGGTATAGTGTTTATTTTTCATCAACTCTGCCTCGTCAGGCCTTCCTTGTTATTTTACTTCTTTTTTTTATCCTTATTTCGCTTCGCATGTCTTTCCATCAAATGTATGTTGTGCCTCCCCACTCCTGCCTATGTAGGCAATTTCTCACCGGTATGGCTGATTCGACACGACGCAATAAACTCGATTATCACCCTGACGAACAAAAAGCAAAAAAGTATAAGAAAAATAAATGAAAGAAAAAAAATTTTTAAAATAAGAAAAGTGGAGGGAACAAAAAAAAAAAAAAATCAAACAGCGCCGGCTGAAGCGAACAGTTTTACAATTGGATTAAAAACACGCCAATCAGATCACCATTATGAACGGATGAAATTTCACTATGACGTAATTTGATTTGACGCCTCACTCTGCTCCACAATTTGCATGTAAATTGTTAAATGATTCATGAATTATATCGTGCAATGTTTTACGCCGATGGAAATACACCGATTTCGTTTTAACGACAATTATATTCAACCCTTCGAAGCCGTTTAATTATTAGCGACCCAAACATTCTCGGAGTATCGGATCTCGTGTTAACGATTAATTATTCAACGTTCGAAGAATTTCCTCAATTCACAGTTTCACGTATATAACGTAAGTACGTAAGTCGCACGCTTAAATACGTTATACCGTAGATTTCTGTACATCTCCATCACGATTATACAGAACTATATAATACGCGGTGTGCGGTATGACCTGGCGGAAGATAACAAAAGTCATAATTACAATATGAAATGGCACGTACAGATTGGTTAGCTTGAGAAAATATTCCAGTTACTTAATGTACGATAGAGGAATCGGCGCATAATCGTTATGACGTAATTATCGGCAAGATCGTTCGATCCTCGTATCGTCTTAGAATCTTCGCGACACGGACATTTCAATTAAACAAATAACCTTCCACCTCCATCGAGCAACAAGTTAAGTAACAAAGCAACGATATTAGGAAACTGGCTGTCGGCTGGTGATATGAGAAATAATAATCAAAGTGTTTGTCGAACCCTTCGGCGTGTCCCTCCGCAGTTTAAATAACCACCTTTTGTCTTAAGCAGCCCCACCCTCAAAGTCTCGAATTCCTGAACCGCGTAAGGAGAGGTGGTGCGGAGCAATTCTATCTTACGACACAGTCCCAAGTGTCGGGGCGTAGGTAACACAAGGGCGAGAGAATACGAGAACGGGGTTCGCGTCTACGTATAAGGGTGCGAAGTGCTTCTACGTAGGGTCTGCATAAACCATTCCGCGATAATGCTGTTCAATTTGGAATCAGAGGCAGGCAGGTTCGTCCCCTCGTGAAATGCGGGGAGATGAAAAATAAGACGGTACGATGTCGCATAGACTACGGTTCCACCCAACAGTCGACTACCAATGCCTGAGGGACGAAGCTGAAGAGGAAGAGAACTCACGATCAGACGGCGGCAGAGCCGAGACCCTTCTATTGATCCACGAACAGAAGGGAGACAAACTCCTGTCCGAACAGGAAGGAAACCCGAGAACGAAAAGGCTCGCGTAATTATACTTCGTGCAAGTGTGTTTATACATGTAAGCCTAATTTGTCCGACGCATTAAACCGTGATATTACATACGTGATATTGTAATTGTTACGATTAAAAAAAAAAAAAAAAAGAAACGAAACGAATAAAAAACACAATACAAGCAACGTATCGTCGACGAATGACGAATTTCTGTAAAGAAGAGGTATATTTGGATAATCGTAGATGAGTCCCAAAATTTTCGCAATGATCGACGATACCGACAGTTGAAATGTCTAATGAGAAATTGGCGTTTTCATTCATCTAGCATACGTAACCGTAGGTACTTTTATAGAGGTATATGTATATACATGCGAGATCGAAGAAGCGGCAATCTCTGGGACTGATTTCAAATCCTTTCTTGTTTCAACGTCTTGACTATTAATACGGCCATCGAGTAATCGGTCAAAGCAATTTCATACTGCGGGCAATTTCATCTCTTGCCGCTGCGAAAAATAATTATGAAGCACGTCAAAGTCTCGCGGATAATTTCTAATTAACTTAAACAGATTGACTATAACAGCCTCCAACGAACCTGAGGGGGTATAGTTTCCACAGGTACCTATATATTATAACGCGTATACCTAGACACGAAACAACTTCGCAGTTCAAGATTAAAATTTGACATTGATTTCGACGATGGATATCGTATCGTTCATTCCTCCAACGAGCAAAGAAATTAATTTCCTCCCCCGTGTTAAATCACGATTCAATACATTCCAGCCTAATCGCGCGAATAAGAGTTAAGTAGTTTCAACGTTTTTTTTTTTTTTTTTTCAAACAAAATATGTATACAATACAAACTCATTATGCATATCGTATGAGAAAATGATCGTGCCTGACGTTATGCAGCGAGAGAGGATTTACGGAGTGACGGGAATAGAACAGCTATAGGTTTGGATTAGATTCGTTGGACTAGCTGCTGGTTGCATTTAAAATACGGAAATTTGGCAAGCTGACAAAGCTGCGATGAAAATAATAACCTGGAGTGAAGACAAAAAAAAAAAAAAAATTAAATATAGATTTCATGCTAAAATTAAATTCTTCGGTTTACAGCTAAGTATACTTGTGATAATAGATAACAGATAGTGTTTCGTGGAAAAAAAAAAAAAAAAAAAAAAAACCGCGAATGGATTACTTTAAACCCTTATGAATCCATCGACATATCGCACTAAATTATGCAAGACAATTGCTTTTTTCATCAGTTACTATAACAAATCGAAAGGACAAACTGCAGAGGAGAATATCGAGGCAGATCGTGAAGAAATTTGTTTTTCTTTTTTTTCAATACCCGCAGTGTGGATAAAAATTCATCTTTATAATAAACAGCAGCATCAGAAACAACCATCAACACGGCGCGAAAGAAAATAATCGTCGCCTCACATTTTTTATGGCCTTATCCAAGATTTATACCCGCGTAACATAGATTACACGTTACACTTGTAACAAAGATTTAGCTGTAACAGCTGGCAAGCGTCGTTAAATCATTTTAAAGCCCGAAAAAAGTAAAATCGTACCAAAAAAATAAACAAAAGCGTTATTAAGTACAGCAAGAAGAGGTTAAAAACTAACTCTGTTATCTCACGGCTTATTAATAAACGCTGTATTGAAGTATAAAGGGAGAGGAAACAATTTGCGTTTGCCTTGAACGTCGTGCAGAGCAGACGCACGTATTTGGTCTACGTGACTGTAACCACGCGACGTATTAGAATTCCGACAGTTTATTATGATATAATGGTTACTATCCGCTTTTGAAATAACAATCCTTTACTCTATCAACGAGCGCATCTTCACAATGACAATATTTTTTAGCCCTAGGTAAAATAAACGTCCCCGCAACCTAATCCTCCACTCCTAACAATTATAATTACAACGCTATTTAAATTATCATGGTAGCGATTGTACAAACTTTATCAAGGAATTTTCATCGGCAACCGTGTAACGAATGTAATTGATATTTCTCTGTGTGGAATCGTAGGCAACTGCAGGCCATGTTATTTCGCATCATCCGCACGGCAATGAACTACTTACTCCTACTTTGGTGGTACGGTGCGTGGGCCGAGAGAATTGTCGAGACTGTCGCAACGCACAATCATCGTCTATTGCCGAATCTATACCATATCTCTAATCGTTAAATAATATTAAAAATAGATTTTCCTACGCAGCTTTCTGTAGTATTTATGATACGCGAATAAAGCGAAACGAAATGACGAGATTATAACCTTCTTAAAAAATGAAAAAGAAAAACTTTTAATTAAATAAGAATTATTTTTTACTTCTTTGTACAAGCTTTGCATATCCGAATTTGGAAGGTTCGAATCCGTAAGCATGAAATTTAACATTGTCGTTGTTTAAAAATTGGCTGTCACAGATCAGAGAACAACAGGCAAATTCCGTAAGCACGCGAGGCTTTTTTACCCACAGTTATTTGTTTCTACTGAAAAATGACAATTTTTGATTTGTCACTCTCGTCGCCGCGGTGCGATATGACAAGTTAACACGTAGTTTTCCCCGTCGAATAATCCTCGCTGTGTAATATAAATATTTTCTTACGATCAACGCGGGGATCAGCTCTGCCAGACTGTAATAAAAGTGTCAAAGAACAGAAACGGACGTTGGATCAAACGGCCTCTCAGCATTGACCCAATTGCCTGCAGTAGACGTATTAATTACTTCCTGCTTTTACGCGACGTACGAATTAAATGATGTCTCAACATTATACCATCTCACCTACAAGATAACAATTTCCGAAAATGTAGAGAATGCGATATAGCGTAAAACCGCAGGTTTAGTGTGAAAAAAAAAAGTTATTGTGCAATCAACAATGAGAGTAAAGAAATTTTATGACATAATTAATTGATTAAACGGTTTAAAAATTTCCGCCAACGTCTCTGTTTTTCTGCTTCAAATTGTATATGTATACGTGGGCGTGCCTTGTGACCTTCCCGCTTCGTAATGCGCGGGCATCGACGCGACGTGATTTTATTCATTATTGCTTTTTTCGCATGCAGGGCGCGGTGAGTCAAACCCCGCATGAGTAAGTGCTAATGAATGTAAAAGATATATCAGCCATGTATCCGTGTACATTTACACACCCGTTACGCACATACATGCAAAGCCGCGAATTCGTGCACGGTATAAGTTATAACTCATGGCACAAATTTCCGCCAACGTACCTGCAGCTGCGTATATCAGGTGTGACTATCGTCAACACTGTAGATTTTGGCTTCTAGCTTCACACTGAGAGAAATTTTTAGTTCCGGTTACCGCTCAGTCCTCAACTATTTTCATTTTTTACCACGATCGAAAAATATAGTTCTAGGTAGAAAGTGAAAATTAGTTTTCCAGCTGTTACCGGAAATTCTGGTACCCGTTACTATTCTTTCTCATTACGATCACTGTTACTAGATTTTCTCGTAACCGTTGCGAAAATTTAACGCTTGTGCAACAATAAATTCATGTTAAAACCGTATTTAACTAAAAAAGTAGAGTAAACCGAACAAAATGATTTTGCGTTGCAATTGCCAAAAAAGGATCGACGATAGCGCAAAATGGTTAGGCGTACCTCGTTTTTCGTAATTCCAACAATATTCAAACAGTTTTTTTAACGACACCTGTTTTACTGAATTTTTCTAGTCACTCTAACAAATGAAATTTTTCTCAGTGCACGTGGCAATTAATGAAATTTCAGGTAAACAGCAGAGATTCGTGAAACAGAAATCTAATATCTCGGCTAAACGGGATGGAAGAGGAAGAAGAAAATTGTCGCGAATCATAAAGTGCGAATCATCGGGAGAACGCGAACTCGTAGAAGCTGCTTTCTTTTCTTTATTTTAATTTCGTTTTTCACTTCCGTGTGCAACAAATTTCGTTCGATTGACCGCAAAGTTCGACGAAAATAATCACTTTACACCTGTAGAATGAACCTGTCGAATAGTATATATAAATATACATGCCTGTATAAGCGGGGATAAACTTTGTACTTTAATTCGGTTAGTGACGCGTCACAAGTTTTAGGACAATTTTCTACCTGTTGATCACTGACCACATACATCTACGTATAGCTGTATCTAGTTACCTACACACATAGGCATGACTTGGGCGCAGTTTTATTAAAGAGACACTTTAATCCACCAAGTTTATATAGGGGAATAATTGTATTACAAGCTCAATCGAACTCTGATGTTACTCGAATTACCAGACTAAGAATATACCCAAGGTATAATATAAATTGTAGCAACAGGTTATGTATTCATATGTACGAGCTCGCTTTTGAATAATTTATCAATATATAAAACTATATATGTAACAATATGCAAAGGTCTTTGTGGATGTGACGCAAACCGGATCTGCCCGTAACATTTTTTCTATATAATGCTACAAATCACGTTTACGCATGCACGTAAGTATAACGTATTGTCATTTTATGACAATAAATTTCGTCAAAAAATACCACAGAACAATCAGCTAAGTGCTGACAGATTTGAAACACTACGCATAGCAATTTTAGCTCTAATCGAACGACGCTATCGTCACGTATTCCTATGTACACAATGCCAACCACTCACCAATTGCAATTTGTTGATCCTAGTCGTTCGGTTTTTTTTTCGATTCAAAATATTAGCTGAAGCATGCATATTGGTTTGATAGTACGAAACACGACGTTTTCAATAATCGAACTTGTAAACTTGACAACTAGTCCGGAGTCACCAGGTCAAGGACCTGGACAGCCAGAACTACGGAGCGCTTGTTCCGGAAGTCGAGTTTCACCAGGTAGTTGACCCGGAGCGCAGGAACCACGGAGCGCTTGTCTTGGAAGTTAAGTTTCACCAGGTACTGGACCTGGAGCAGAGAAACTACGGAGCACTTCTCCTGGAACTCGAGTTCCACCATGTAGCGGACCCGGAGCGCGGGATCCAGGAGGTAGAAAAACCGGTACTCGAAATCTGCGGAACGCAATTCTCATCCGTCCGCTCTGTTCCGCGGTTGTTTCCAGACTGAGAAATTCGGCTATAAGATGATTTTGGTCGTGACGGTTACTATAGATCGATGACTTCAAGAGAAAAAAAAAAATTTTGGGCGACGTCACTTTCTGAAGGTCCGAACATCCGACATCCAAACTTTGGTTTCGAACTTTAATACTACGTATGAATGTATGAATGTATGATGTATGATTTTAGATGGATAATTTCAAGATAATAATAATTCGTATAGAAATACTTCGATCTCCTATTATCGTAGGAATATTATTACTATTATTATTATTATTATTATTATTATTATTATTATTATTATTATTATTATTATTATTATTATTATTATTATTATTATTATTATTATTATTATTATTATTATTATTATTATTATTATTATTATATTTATGAATATTTAGAATTTGTAACACATTTAAAAAAATGCTAATTTTTAGTTGGGTTTGCAGGGTTGGCGTTGAGTAATCATAAAAAATTAACGGTTGGAGGGAAAAAAAATCCAAGGAAAATCGTGAAGCGAATCGACAACCGTGAGGGGAAATATTTGGTCGAGTTGACATGGAATACCCCATGTATACAATGCCTCGATTATACCAGAATTCGTACATTTCATTGGAATTACGAATAAGCAATGAAAGACTGCCTCCGTGTAGAGATACGAATCTAGCCGAAGAGTGTAAAAGTTTAACAAACGCGCGTCTGCAAGCCGATCGCCAAAGTAACTCGTCCACCTTTGTTCGTTAACGCCCACATATTATATTCGCGGTTTCGTCAAAGCCGCAGCGACTTCCGCTTACTAAAATATAGCCAGGATAGGCCTGGTCGCTGTTTGTTAATTAAGAAAAATCGATCATCTTGTAATTAAAAATCCATAATCATAATAACTATTGATTGGCTTCCCAGAGATTAAAATTTTTAACGTTATCATTCATGCAGCACCAATTGATCTTGCTAAATTATATATAATAGGCGTATAATTTTCTTCTTTTCATTGAGACCGGTATTCTTCTTTTTATATAATACACTGTTATTATAGTTTATTTCATTGTTTTATTTGTTATTATTTAATCTTGAAACAACACGAATCGATTTACTTCGTTTTTGTAGATATTCGCGATATTTGATTAACGCGCAAATCAGTGAATATGATATGTAGTTCATACTTTTAATCCGTTTTGATTGACAGCAAAGAATTAAGATTTGGATCATTCGCTTCTTTTCTTACACGCGTGATTTAGCGATACGCACATCAGTTGTTAGTTTTCCTCTCTTTTTTCTTCTTCCTTCTTTTTGACAAGTATCCATCGATCTCTCATCTTTCATAGATAATTAGAAGATATATACGTCACATTGTAAGGTTAAATGTGTTTTTGTTACGTAAGGTTAAGATTATCAATCTGGAATCGAAGAACCGCGAAGCAGCCGCTGTTACCATTTTATGATAAATCTATTCTTTCAAAAGTTATTTATGGACACTTTTTGTAGAACGTTTAATTCCCTACAAAAATACGTTTCGGTCTTATCAGTAAATTAATGAGTTAACGAGTTGTAAAATTCCAAAGCTAAACAAAAAAAAAAATATTTCCAATGTAATTTAAATGGGAAATAGAAAATTGCTACGATACACCTCTTGATATTAAAATTAAGAGCTCAAACTTTGACAGCATTTTTTTTCATCATTTGGAACAATATTTTTTACTTGAATTTTGAAAAACAAAATAGTCGAATTTTTCGATACAGTCAAATCCAATGAATGATTTCACGAAGATTATCTGAAAAACATTACCAATTTATAAAATATACTCCGATTATTTTTATTTTTATTTTTCCCTTCGCAGTCCAACGTTCGTGAATACGTTCAACCAAATCTCCGAAAATCATCGGTCAGTTCGCCTTTTAAACCGCCAAATTTCAGTATTATATCAATGATAAAAGAAAAAATCCAAACATCATGTATGTAAAACGGTTTGGATTTAAAAATGAGTAAGACATCATCAAATTTCGGCGAATCTCGTCTGAAGTTTTTTCAGTCAGAAATTAAAACTATCCTAACAAATGTGTGTGTGTGTGTCTGTGTGTGTTGTAGTGAACTTTCACGTAATTTTGATGATGATTCAAGATTTTAGTAAGACTTTTTTACAGTACGCATCTAGCAAATACAAACGACTCAAGATACTTCCAATTATTTTGCTTCGCCTTATAATTGAGGAAAAATACGTAAGTAATTTAAAATCACTCGCGTAACCTTTCAGCCGAATATATACGAATGGCTCGTGAATAAATAAGAACGTATAATTAACCTTCCGAGATAACAAAATTATACACGACGTCTAAATACGTAGAAAAAAACTCAAAACATCGAAAATCATTCGTTATTGTTTGTCATGCAGGAAAGAGGCGTGCCATTTATACCACTGTGGAACGGACTTTACCTTTTATCCATAGAGCGATGCCTACATATACATACACACACACATATATATATATATATGTGTGTATAAAATGACACAGAAATAATTAAGAAGGTTGTAATAATTATAATAGGCAGATGCCTGCAGTGTTATCTAGGTTTACGAACAAACTTTAATGCCGAGATGAGAAGATAAGACAAACATTTCGCGTCAATGACAACGATAATAACAGTAATAACAACAACAACACAGGTTAACAAGAAAAGAAAATTTCGTGTGTATATTTAAGTGAATAAATTTTGATTCCATACATCGAATAATAACCAAAATCTGCATTTACTACTTATAAGGTTTGCTTTTGCATTTTTCACGTTGATAAACAATTCTTGAAGTTTTGGTTGACAGTATAAGCAGCAGGTAAAAGCACGTCGAAATAAAAAGCAAACTTTATCTAATAAAGCTATTTTTTATTTCATTAGTTACGTGGAAGAAATCGAAAATTTGACACCAGTTTCGATCGCGGTTTGCCTATTAAAATTCAGTTCAATCCTCGCGACCCTTGCACGCGATAATTTGAGTATGAAAAGTAAGTAAATTAGCGACGTAATTTTTTTTTACCACTTCATTACACGTAAACATATTTTGCTATTACATTTATTTCGACGAGTGCGCAGCTTCCTTTTACAGCGCATGATCTTGATTTCCTCCCGTCCGCGACATGATGTCACAAGTGTCTTTGCGATATGCACGTAGCAGTAGCAGTTTCAAACCGTAGGCAGGGATATGTTGTGCAGTGTATGCATGCCTTGAGTAATACCGGTGCGCGAGTTTGACATTAGAATCGTATTTAAACTTCTATTCGATTGCCAAAGAGCGACAGGTGTGCACATGTAAGCATGCATTTTACACACGTTACTCAAGGTATAACAGAATGAGGCGTAGTACGAGTTCGTCGTGATATCACACGGTCCGCGGATAAAGTACCTCTATTTACTTGTAATAAGTAAAAAGTACGTCGAAAAAGGGAAAAAGCAGGCGGATGTGAATTTTTTTTTAAATTTTTTTTAAAAAGCACAGAAGATTAAGTACAAACAGAAGAGAGCGGCTGCCAATAACGACGAAAAGAAGACGAAAAGAGGACGGTAGGGAGGAAAAAGTATATTAAAACTTGAAAAGAGCGCGCAGGTAAATGGATCAGATGCTGTACGTGTTAGAAATCCCACATCATATTATCGCGCGATGATGAGAATACCGATATTGAATCCTATACCCGTCATTTAATTAACACCGCTTTAAAACAACAGACATATACGTATAAGTTATATAAATTTTAAATATACAGTATGTATAATACCTTGGTCATAAGTTATCCGACAAGTACACAAAGCTGTACAGCTGTGAATACAACGTGTGAACGAAGAGACTGGATTTGTTCAATATGTCGTACGATTGTAAAATGCGTGCAGTGTTGTGCGGTTGTTTGAAAATAAGAACTTGCCGTGGTGAGATAAATATCGAAACGTTGTTCATCGGAAATAGAAAAGTTATAGATAAGTGTACACTCTTCGTGAAGAAAACATATTTTTCATATTTTACGACAAACAAGCCGTGGTGTATTATTACTGGACACCTATAACCTATTGTACGAATAGCCACCGTCGAATGATTAATAGACGGTACGATACAATGCCGGATCTAAAAAAGCTGCCTGCGAAATTTAAGCACCGCAGATATAAACTGAAGTTGAGAGAAAAATGAGTCCAGCCGAAATGATAAAGGCGAAACGGAATGTATATATTGTACATGTTACGTACGTAGCTACGTGGAGGGGTACAGACGATGATAACAAGTCGCCGTCAGTTCGTGTTTGAATCTGCAGGACGATTAGGTATACACTGTACGATGCGTGTGTAAAAAACTAGCGAACGACCTTATCTGCACATTTAATTAAGAAAGGACGTCGATTGGCCAAATATCGATACTTGTCACTAATTTTCTTTCTTGTATATTGGTATTTATAGGTAAGGTCTGGGCATTTATCGAATTGTTATATAAATAGATAAATGGAGGAAATACTAGAATTATAAAAAAAATTCGTCAATACTGACGCTTCGTTTTAAGTCTATTCTTTGTTGTATATTGCTATACACAGTCGGTTTAATATACTGCCATTTTTTTTTTTTTTTTTTTTTTACGATAATCGATGTCGTTGCGATATCCTACAATTAAATATTAAACGGCGCTAACGTGATTAAAAAACAAAAAATAAAAAATAAAAAAAAAAACATGTTCGAGTGAAGTCGTAGGAAAAAAATCATCTGAATAAAAAAAACGAGTTGGTAGAGTGAAATCGAGTGAATCACTTGATTTCTAACAATTCCAAAGCGATTCGAAACAACGCACAGACATCTAAGATTTTATTTATTTTTTATTCTTATCAAACAGAAATCTTTCCTACAATACAAGAATATAAAAATTTCACAGATAATTGCAGTAAAGTGATTAATCACGATCGATTTTTGGCCGGCTAAAATTTCCGTAAACAATGAAAAAACACGATTAATGTTATCTAACGATAAATCGGGTCGGGACGGGATTGTTTGTATACTTGAAATGGGACCGAGTTAAAGAACGATATCGGATCTGTTTGGAATAGAGAGAGAAAACATGACAGAAGCGCAAGAAGCGGAGAAGGTATAACAATGTACATATGATGAGTGAATTTGCGTCACGTGCGACGAAATGATCGCGGTTTCGCACGTGCTTCGAGTTCCGTGTCTCCGATTTGGAATTATCGTCAACGAAAGCCCAATTCCGCCGCAGATATATTTATACACATGGCATCCTTTATACACAGTATATTACAAGAAATTCGTCATGGTAATGATAACTATAGCTATTTTGATTCGAAGACTTCGTTATTGTATCGGAATTTTAGAATTTTTATAACTAGGGCATAACAAACAATTAACAAGGTCGTATTTTATAAATTTCCACTCCCTCTGCAATGGTTGAAGGCAAAGTTGCTGTTGTTGTGAAATGCATCGCAGTTCCTTTCTTTTTCTCTTTTTCAGTTATACTATATTCTTCTTTCACTTATCGCCAGAGTTTCTATAAACGGTATGGAAACAAGCTGTACGCGGTAAATGATGTGTGCGATAAACTGCCACACTACGTAAATGGATAATACGAAGTTAACTCGATCTGCATATAAGGCATAAATTCCTGTATTCGTACAGTTTGTTTTCCAATTTCAAAATGAACGCGCGTAAGGAATTATGTTGTGTATATTTATTGTTGCAACCTGTACAGGGTACAATAATATAACGCGTGTGGCGAAAGAGGGAAAGAGATAGAAGTACGAGCAGGAATATCTATTTTTTCACTTCACAAATTCAACGTTCATTAATTTTCGTGCATACACAAATATCTCTCAATCTATAATAATTATAATATAATTACAACGGTATAGAACGAGTTACGATTTGATTGCTTTCTAAGAAAATATTTTTCCCTTTCCAATAACACTATTCATCTATTATTAGAAATTTTCTGAATGTGTCACAAGTTTTCGAAATTTCAGTTAATTACGAAAATATCGGCCTTAGAAAGTTTACCGAAACGAATAAATTGTTTGGAAATAATTCAAATTCAACCTTCTCCACGCTCACCAGACAGCATTTATTTAAACAATATACATATATGTATGTATGTACGTATATCGCGCGCAATTTCACGAGTCGAATGTACAATAATTTTGAACAAATATTGAAACTCGAACTTATATATAGCTTCCAGTTATTACACAGCTAGAAGCGATATGCGCATAAGAGATCCGTGTGCAAATAAAGCGGTTCAATCGTGTGAGTGAGATGATAATGTAGTTCCTACATCATGTATTTCGTGTAAACGGTGTGAAAAAGAAAAAGGAAATGAAAAAAGAAGACACAACAACATAATTAGCGCCAATTTTTCTATGGATATGTGCAGTTGTACCGTTGAAAATTTTTCACCCCACAAGAAGAAACGAGCTGAGGGGAAATTGCGTAGTCGAGAAGCAGCTGCAGAGTAAATAGTATATATATTATATATATACAAGAAGGGGGAGAGCAGCTAGGAGCATCTGTTGGGTGCATTAAGAGTGTGTAATTTGAAAACAGAAAAACCGTTGGCCGCGAATCTCGCGGTATTGAGAATCGTTCGAACAGTTGATCGTACACCTTTAAAAACCTCGACTTTCACCTAAATACGAGAAAAAAAAATTCTCACAGACCGTCTAAATAACCGAAGCACCGGTCTCGCATAGCCGTTTATTTGTTCAAAGGCGATCGAAGCAGTTTCCATTCGAGCCTGGCAGAGGGAATAATATAATCTTGAGAGATTTGCAAATCGGTGTGTATTTATAAAAAGATTAGGCGATGATCGTGAGGATCAAAAATAAAGAATGAACGAGGGGGGGGGGGATGGATTTGGAAGTGTGACGCGATATATTTCGAGTCAGATATTATAACCACGAGGTTGAAGTTAGTAAGGTTAACGTATCGAAACGTCCAAACCAAAATATCTATTTTGTATCTTTGGAACAACTAAAAAAGTTGAATTTACAAAACCTTTTCAGGTATCATCCGAATGTTGCAAGATAACGACTTGTCCCAAATATGCAACAGCACGCTAACGTTACAAACTTCAGCCCGATTTATAATCGTAATAACAATTTTGAGGTCGGTTCAGCGACGCTACTACGACCTGAATTTAGGTACGGATGGTAGCTTTCGCAGTCCACACATCTTTCCGTTACTTCCTCGACTGAGGATAATAAATAAATATAATAACAATTACCACTAATTTAAAGGAAAATCTATCTTTATAAAACGACACGCGATGCTCGGAGTTGCGTAATAATTGCCCGAGGCGTGTTTGAGCGTAAATATTCCCAAGAAAAGACGCGCGGCTGCGACGCGAAGTTGGATGATACAGAGAGAAACGCGTCCTGCTGATACGCGGGGTGTTCATTCGCGTTTATACACATGCAGACCTACCAACCTGAAACCACTCGAAATTGTCGAGGACCGAGTTTCAAAGAGAAAGGGAAGAGAGGTGTAAAATAAAAAATTTTGTTCAACTACAAACACCGTGTTACGTAACAAGCCTACCAAATATACGACAAAGCTACGTCGCGCACGTTTATAACAATTCATACGATACACCTAATTTACTCGAGCATCGCGTTCTTCTCATTTTCATTTCTTTTCTCGTCGGTATTTTTCTTTCTCGATCCTGAAACCATTCCTGATGGATCATAAATCAAAGGATCAACGTTACCTTTGGCCCTGCGCGCCAGCTGGGATAAATTCTGCCTCAAAACCTTAAGCCACATGTTACTTCTTCGGTTTTTAAACACCTTCGACACTTCTGTCAATTTTATTTTATATATACAGTATATTATCACCGTGAAGCACTGTAACACAGCACGTCAAGTTCCTCAACGTCCGAAACGAACGATATTTTCAGACGGTAAAAGTGCGTCGTTCCCGAGTATCGATCGAGTTACAACAAGATATTTCTGATTGTTTTAAATTGACGTTCGTAAATGAAATTAAACTTGTTTCAGCGAGATAACGTCCAGATACGAAGGGTGCAATGTAATAGATACGTTTGTGTATATACACAACACACATACACGTATATACATTAACGCGTGAAACGATGAGGATTTGTAAATTGTCGAGAAAGTTTAGTGCGACAAACAACAAGTTACACACCACCGGCGGCACCAGCAGCACGAGTTGTTAAAACTATGTTTCGTCGATTCAACGAGTGATGCATAAAGAAGTACTTGGTATATTTACGCACTTATCGCGAAGCGGATCGATGCACACGCTGTGACTGCGCTCTTGCGACTGAGGAACGAGTTTCTGTAGCCAGCTCAGGCAGCGACAATCCGGCGAACCGGCAAATGAAATCGGTAGTGGGCAGAGCTGCGTAAACAATTCGGGTTATACGGGGACAGCATCACGTAGCATCGCGTAGCGCGGCGCCAGCCAAACTCGAGATTTATCGGGCATTCGCTTCGTTCTTCCTTCGACTTCCGAGGCCAGGAACGATTTTTTTTTTTATTATTTTAACACGAGATGACCGTAAATAACGATCATTGTTTGATCGTGAACGACGGAGATCTCGTGGATTCGTTCGATTTCATTCTACAAATTTGCGGGAATACGTTGTTTTTTTTCTTATCTTACGGGCATCGTTGAATATTCAATTTTAAATACGTTACACAGAGATCGATTAATATCAAGGAATGACGGTATGTAATCCAATATTAATGAAAAAAAAACTGTTTCGGTTACTTCGTGGATAATAGTCTACCGACGATGAGGCTGAAGTTGGTAACGTTGAGGTAAAGGATCGTTAGAGAAGAAATTATTGTTTCTCAATTTTAGAACGACTTTGAAAGAAGTTGGCTTTTCAAAATAGCGAGTATATTCTCTTTGTCATGGTTTACTGAAATTTCGCGATGAAAACCACGCGGTGAAATTGATAAAAACAGTATCGACTTTTGACTGATAAACCACCTTCTGGCCACTGTGATATGCTTTGAGCAAGCTTCGAGCTTCAAGTCCTCCGAGTGTAACAGCCATAAACAATGATTGGTATAGTGGGTTTATTTGCGCGGTTAACTCGACTCGTATACTGTACGCGGGTAAACACATCGCGTCGTAGTTCCTCGTCAGATTTATTCTGATTCCACGAAAGAACGCCAACCGAGCGCCGCTCTTTCTCTCTTTTAACAGTCTCGGCGTGTAGGTGAGATTGTTTAATTGTTCCCCGGATTAATTGCTGGGAGAGAACGGAACGCAGCTGGAGATAAGTGGAACGAAAAACAGGGGAAAAATAAAGGGTGTATCTAAGAACTGAACGAAACGTCAACGGAATATCGCGGGCGGGAAGCTCGCGCTGCTTTTTACGCGACCTTCACCTCAGCTGCTCTGCAGTTCCCTTTTCCACCGATCCGAGCCTACGACTTGAACGATGAAACGTGTCCTATTGCGGCTTCTGAGCGATCGTTGTAGTAGCGGGGTTGAGAGATAAAAACGTAACAGACAACTTGTAGGCGTGCTCATTTATACATAGGTGTGTATACACATCTGTCAAATTATCAACGATTTTCCTTAGAGCACGTTGAAGCGACGATTATAGATTGTTGTGAGAAACCGAGGAAGACGACCTAAATCCAGTAGATTTGTTGTTACAAGATTCGCGTGGGTGGCGAAAATCCTTAAAAATAATGGAATCGCTTTCTCTTCAGGAATAGTCGTTGGCGTCGCATGTGTACGTAAATATATATGTATATATAGATAAATGTATTGTGTGTGTATATATATATATATATATATATATGTATTAGGGTGGTCCTTATATGGAGTTGAAATAAGAAAAAAAATACACGATGAAACGTGTCAAATCGGTTCCAAATGGAGAAAAATAAATTCCACAATTTTTTTAGATTTTCATTTCGTATCCATATTCTGGAATGTTCAGTAGGATTCATTTTCTTTTCAGTGAAAAATTAAAATCATAAATGGGGTATTCCATGAGAAACGTGAGATACATTAATTAGATTTTTTTTCAAGATGTCAAATGATCAGATTAGGTAAAAAAATAACCTCGGTATTTGCATATCATCGACTGTGACATGACGTAGTGTTGACACGTGGGTTTTCCATCAAAGTGCCGACTAAACGAATGCTAGTGTTTGGTTTCATTTTTTTTTTTTTTTTTACTTCAGATTACGTTTGATTAACAAAACGATATTTTTATTCATTGACAAGAAGACGAAGCTCACTGAACATACGGGAATATGAATTTTTTTGCCTGCGAATAACTTTGAAATAAAATTTAGTACAAAATATAGCGAATGAGCATAGTTTTGAATAGTTTGAAACTTTTCGCTTAAACAGGGAGACTATAGGAGAATGAAATAGAAGTCTAAAAAAATTACGGAATTTTTCTTTTTACCGTTTGGAACCGATCTAATGGGCTCCATGATGAATTTTTATTTCTGACCCCATATAAGAACCACCCTAATATATATGGTTCGAATCGTACGGGGAAGTACAAACTGCATCGTCCTATTGCAGCATTGTAGTACTTCCTGCAGTATTTCCCTGCAGAAAAAAAAAGAAATAATTGCAAAATCATTGGGCGATAGAAAGAGGCGTGTATTACCGGCGGATTCACAGTACTGCAGAGTTCGACGACGTAAAACTGGTTTCAACTATCCATATTCCTACAGCCACGTATCTTATCGTGGAATTTAATTTATTCATCGGAATGTCCGTTCGCTTTTTCTCGCAGTACTGTATACACGTATATTTTTGTACCTGTGTACGTATATACTTACAATAAGCAAACACGATACGCAGATGCTAATTTTTCGAAACAAGAATAAGTATCAGTTATTCGAATTTGTCCATACGTCGTTAAAGATCGGCTTTTCCCGAAATTACAGTAGTCACAAATGCTGGCGTACGATGACAAATTTTGTTGCTTCAAAATCAACTAACAGAACTGACGTTGGACATTTATCGTTGACTGAAATTTCAGTTTTCGATTGACCTGACTTTTCATATACATTCGAATCTTATGGATATCAGTCGCATACTGTTTCATACAATCATAGAATTCTACTTGCTTCGTCAAACTTCCGAAGTGAAAGCCCCCCCCCCCGCCGCATCTTATTTTCTAATAATATTTGTTGATCGAAAAAAAATCCACGGACGATTGTAAGCAATGATTCGTAAAACTTTGGGATCGGTGTGACGGCAAAATACCACATTATAATAATTGAGTCGTCATTAAACGGACAACGTTATCTTATTTCCCGTTTCTTGATCAAATTGCCTTACGAGTGACTGCGAGACTTTCCACTGACTTTCCGCTCTCTTCCAGACATGCGATAGCCCTGAAATTACGACGTTACGTACGACTCGCGACCGGAGGAAATGCGCGAAATGACGCACATGCGAATTCATGATATACGAGTGTATCGCCTGGATGCAAATGTGCAAATTTAAAAACAGGTTTGCGAAGTTGAAGAAAAACATGGTTCAACCAACATTTTCAAGTCTTTAACAATTCTTTAATGGAATTCCTGGACCCATGTAGGAAACACAAGAGACGGATGTAGAGTTTTTTCGCAAATTTTCGTCTTGTATAACTTTATGAACTGTCAGGTAGAGTGAACAATCTCCAATTGTTAAAAGAATCCTCTTTCATGACCTTCGGTCTAACCAAGCAGACATCGAAGTGAGGAAGAGGCTCGAATCGAGGCGAAGCCTTGTAAGGAGAGATTCGAAGTAATACGAGGTCTCGTTACGTTTGAAAGAAGAAGAGAAAAAAAACGCGCGCAAACATTTTGCACCGGGAAGCGAAGATCACTCTTGATCGGAATATAGGAAGCGGTGGGCTCGTTAAATAGAAGGCGAACGTTAGGCACATTGATTTATTTTACTGGACTTGTGTGCACAACGCGATTGTCGTACGTGCAAAAATTCGCACCAAATCAAAGTATAATGCGACACCGCGGTACAGATGTCGAGGTGAGTTATTCCGGGTTTCAAGACACAGAGATGAAAAGATAGATAGAGAGAGAGAGAGAGCGAGAGAGAAGGAAGTGCGAGTCATTCTAGAATGGATCAAGAGTTTTGTAGCATTATAGCCGTGAGGCGAATCTCGCACAAGTATAACGCAAAGATTCAACCTTCGCGTTAGAACGCAAATTGTCAAGCTAGAAATCAAACGCTGCAGGCAAACGGTATTATACCTATATGACAATTCATTCGCGATATAACATCACTGACTGCGAGAACAACTTCATTTGATTATATTTGATACGTAGGAAATTCGACCAAGATGGGTATCGTTACATGATAAATGTTTGAATCCTCAAGAAAATGTGATGAAAGTATAATTGCTTCATTACGTGATTATAGCTGTTAATAGCGGAACCATCTGGTTATAACAGCTTCAGTTTCCTGCGGTTTGTTAGTTAAATATGTTCTCAGGATCAATTTATTGCTACACCAACATCGAATTATCGCAACATTTACAAGAAAATATATAGTACGAGTGACCGTTATAAAAAACAATATTAACGCATAGAAGATTTTTTTAGTTACAGCTACAAAACTTATTTCCATTTTGTACCCAAAACAATAATATATTTTTTTTATTGTGGTAAAAAAATTAAAAAAGGTGTTAAGCATGTGTACGATATGGAAGAACTTCTCGGTGGAAAATACCACAAAATTTTTAACACCCGTCTGCACTGCACCTGTTCCATTTCCCCGCGATGCGCATCCGCCACGTCCGTTTTCCCATCTGGATGTTTTTACGTAAGTAAGACAGAGTTCGTCTCCGCATCTTCTTCCTCACATTTTTTCCCTTCTATGTAAATTTTTTTTTTCCAACCATATGCGATACGCAATGAAGTTGTTGTCACTTGTGAAATTTGTCGATAAAGCGAATGACAATGACCCAGATCGAAATTATTATATGGAATTCTTCAGTCAACGGCGATTTGCGAAATTCTAAACTTGCTGTTTATATTCATCGGTATTTGTTTCGGTGATTGGAAGAGAAAGTATCGTATTCTTTCTTACGAGACGTAACTAACATCACTGCAGTTATCGCACTGAAACGCAATCACGCGTAGTTGCAATGCTAGAAAAGCATGTATTTAAACAGAATCATATTATAACGTACGGTGCAGAAAATTACTATTTTGTGTAAGCATACTTGTTTGAACACTGTGTGTTATCACATTCTAATCGTAATGATACCGTAATTATTGCGGCAATTCGTTTGTCGATCCATTTATTAGTGAAGTTTTGCTATTCTGTACGCTTTGTCCCGCGATGCATTTTGAATGGAACGAGGATGATTTTTTCTTGAAATTAATTAATTAACCGAGATTGCAAAACTATAACTATATATTCGCAGCTTGTGTTTGATAGATATGATTAAAATTTCACTTGGTTAGATAAGATTTTGTCTGTTGAATTATGTATTGATCGAAGTTTGATTAGAGTTTCGAATAGATTTTTGATTGGTTATAAGATTATTAGATCGTTGAGAATTATTAGATAGTTGAGACATATGTGACGGTTAGTCAGATAGTTGTTGACGGTTCGAAAGATCGGTACGTCCTGACTTTAGTTAATTGATCAAACAAAGAATTTGGCAGTGTTTTGGAAAACTGGAAGGGCGAAGAGGCGTGTGGCACAGGTGATTTTAGTATTTCGGATTGGTTGAAGAAATTTTTTATTGGAAATAGTGCAGCAGTGATCGGAGAAGTTTTTCGCGCGTCTCTTATAATCATTAAAAAGTCAAACAATTATCAAAAACCTAGTAGTCAAAATAGTTTTACACAAATTTTTACACGCATATTTTACAATCTTTGAAAATACGAATGGTCAGCTCAGAAGTGCGGTTAAAAATTCAGAGCGCGTTCTTATAAAAAACCACCCGCTCTTTTACAATCCAAATCCGCGCAGATACACTGAGAAAAATTACACATGTTACAGTGACTAGAAAAATTTAGCAAAACAGGTATCGTTAAAAAAAACTGTTTGAATATTGTTGGAATTACGAAAAACGAGGTACACGTAACCATTTTGCGCTATCCTCGATCCTTTTTCGGTTATTGCAACGCAAAATCAGTTTGTGAAGTTTACTCTACTTTTTTAGTTAACTTTAGGCTTTAACATGAATTTATTGTTGCACAAGCATTCAATTTTCGCAACAGTTACAAGAAAATATAGTAACAGTGTTCGTAACGAGAAAGAATAGTAACGGATACTAGAGTTTCCGGTAACAGCTGGAAAACTAATTTTCATTTTGTACCAGGAACTATATTTTTCGACTGTGGTAAAAATTGAAAATAGTTAAGGACCGAGTGGTAGCCGGAACTAAAATTTTCTCTCAGTGTATAATTGATTAATTACAAAAAGGCCGGTCATTATGGTAAATTTTTGAATACCGCGTTATGCAACCGCATCGGTTGACCTTTGCGTTTAATTATCCGCAAGCTTTGCAAGTTTCTGTTACAATTAAGGAGAAAAATAAATAAATAAGTATCAACACTTCCGATGAGATCGCCGGATTGTTCAACGAGGGTTATACGGCTGTAACGGCTGAAGCCAGAATTGACGAGTAAAACCCAATATGTGAAAGAAATTCGAAACCATCATTCATTCGCGTCAAGTCCGATGCGCACAACCATATGTCATTATTTCTATATCGGTGGACAAATATAACCAAAATGGCCGTATAGTATAAATATGCGATACGAGGGTTGGTCGGTAGAGTTTTCATAATCGCAAAACGCCGTAACGTGACGGATACATAAGTGGCTGAAACGAGATACGAATCTCTTGTTTACTCTATCAGCCGGCACATACGCTAAAAATTAGTTAAATTTAACTCCGTCGAAAGCATTATGCTCGTTCGTAAAGAAGACTCGTAGAGAACTCGAGGGTGAACTTTGACCGTTGTATCCCACAAGGCATCGCGCGTATTAACATTTCCCAGTTGCAGCATCTGCATATAATTCCAGGGTTTCGCATAAGCGGTGAGAATGAATCACGTAGATATTATAATTGTTGCTATATCTAAATGCGTCGTAAAAATGACCATTTTAAAACCAACAACCCATGTATGTATATCCCACGGTTCGACGCTTATCCACGTGTCACGCAACTAACGTAACGACTACTTGTACATATAATATAATATAAGTCCTATACGGGTGTAATGATGCCACTGCGCTGAAACCGGCGCGGCGAGTGTATTTCTTCAATCAATGAGCCTAAGAGTTAACGATTATCTATTTGATATTGCCTGTGCTGTAACGTTATAATAATCACTCTCGTAAAGCGAGGCAAGTAACCATAAAAAGAGCTATTCGGGGTTTAATTAAAAACGTGTGTTGTGGCGAAAATTTCGTCCACTTTTCTCTGTGGAAAGGGAGAGAATTTAAGGGGTCCGTGGTTGTTTTAATCCATTTTTCAGTCCAACGAACAAGAAGATGAAAAAAAAAAAAACTAGTACATGAACAAAGCAACGGGATTGATGAATCTCACTTCAGTTCATTGATCGTCAATAACTGACTACGTAGAAACGAAGAAGTATATACATATAGACAAATTTTTTTGTCAGTGACCCGATTGTCGTAACGTTCAGAGTTCATCAATGGTCCGTATGACCGATTCAATTGTCGTGCAGGCCATCAAATATTCAGGAAGGAAGCCTGTGTCGTAAAACAAAAGAGAGAGAGAGAGAGATCGAAAGAAGAAAATTCTGTGTAAAATCGAAAATATTTCTTAAATCGGAGTATTTCTAAGTTGACCAAATTAATTTCAACCAGCCCCTTTTAAACGTTTCCGTGGAAGAACCGTTTCGAAAATCATCGTCAAAATTTCACACACGTGTCCGACGCCTCTTACGAAAAGTAGCACGGTTCAAAACTAGAGTGGGTATGTTTGTCGAACCGAAACTACTTCTATATTGCGACGTTTCATCATTCTTTGACTGTATACTCTAAAATGTACAACCGACGCATTGGTCGTTTCGACTATCGCACAACGCTGAAATCTTCAAGAAATCCTTGTTGCATTAACGGAGACATGCAACTTTTCGTAAAAGGTCTCGATATTATCTCTGCGCCATTGCCGTTTATACAGACCGGAGTTATTATAACGACATTATTATTCACGCGGCTTTTATCATACGCCAGACTTTGAACGCAATATGCATGTGTTGCTATTCGTAGGAATAACAACACCGACTTTTGCACCCTGAAGTATTATACTTATCGTCATCCGAGAGAAACTATTCATGGCATGGCTAACATGCCACGGTTGTATCACGTCTGCCGGTAAATTCAAAATCCGTAGATTTCGGTTGCAGATAACACGACAGATACGCGGAATGGAGGGAACGATATATCGAATCTGTCTGTCATATCTGCGATGTGAATCTTATAACAGGCACGCGAAATTATCCCCTCAGATCGTTCGCCTAGACAACGCCACTTTATGTGGTATGTATCTTGTGTTACACAGTTTGCCATGGAATACGTCGATATTTCGACAGTCATTTATTTACACACGTCTGCATACACGACGATACGCGTACGGTAAACAGGGAAGGGAAAAATATTTAAGCACTCACCATTTTTCTTCGAGCTGGTTTTGTTCTTTTTATTTTTCGGATAGATGTTGCCGATTTTACTCTGTCCGCAACCCATCCTGACCGATACGGTCTCCTGGAGGTTAAAAGTTCTGTCCTCGACTTTTCCTCCCTTTGGAGAATTACATTTCTCAAATTGTTGACCGATTCACGTTCTTGCACGAAATATCATTCGACGACACTTTCTTGCCAAAACAACGTTCATTCATCTGGTCGCGAAGTCACTGGCTCGACGAGATGTCCGTTGGCGAATGGTTGGGTGAGATGTTTTTCAAAACAAATACGATCTTCGGTCCGTTTGTGATATGCAACTTCTGATTGGTCCACGGGATGAACGATTGCCAAAAATGATTTGTCTCCAAGCGACGAGTATAAGAATGTTTCTACGGGCTTGGGGAAGATATGTACTTTAATTTTGCTCACAATCAGTTTAGAATATAGTTGGAAATCAGGATTTCTCGATCGGATGACTATCCTCGTTCCAGCGCCGATTTCTCTTGGCTACCTGAACAGCCGAGGTGGCCAATCCATGTTCATCGTCACAGAGACCCGACCGTTAACATTCTCGATGCATCAACTGTCCGTCATCGATTCGCACGAGAGAAGCGGTATACCATCGCCTCTAATTTTCGCCGAGTATAACATTTGCCAGGACGTTTATAATATGTCACCGGAGCTGTTTCCCAGTTTCTTAAAGGTTGTCCAAAAGTCAGCGGTGCCGCGTTATTCACCCGACACAAGAGAAAGATGACCTCCTTTTTCGCAACAGTCCGGCACAATATAATTCCACCACGTTAATTATAACCTGTCCACCACGCAGGGCGAAAACGTGGAAGCCTCTTTTCAACACCGGCACAGAATTGACAACGCGATTGCTGTTCCACGGGCAGTTCTCAGGCACAACAATCGGGGAGATTTATCTTCGATCGACAAAAGAGCAGGGCGCTATATGTATACCTCGCCTATCAACTTGACGAACTTATTCGGTTTATCGCCGAACTGATAGATACGGATAAATCGATCAATCCGTCAACGTTACATCAACGTTGTACAACATTCCGCTGGTTACGAATTCACACCGACGAACGACGTCGAGCGTTACGTCAATCTCTTCGACTACGGTAAACGAATCACGAGGTTTCCTCATCACCGACGCCGTGCCCGTTACAGTTCCGACAGAAAGCAGAACTCGAGGTTTCACTTTTCCGTTAACTATTCCTCGTTACACTGTCCGTTGCCTCGACACTCCGTTAACGATCATTCCGTTCAGTCGCTCCTCGTTACCTCTGCGACTTTCGTCCTTAAACATGGTGCGAGAAGAATACCGATCGTTGCCGTTTCGGCGCTCGGGATTGACCGAGTCACGGATACTAATCTCGTTGATTAGATATTCGGCGATAAGTTAGATCTCCGGATTATACGAGTTAAGAATATATCTGTCGTGAATTCGGTTTGCGTCTGCGAAGGATGCAAAATATTTTTAAACAAGAAAAATAAAATCAGGATCAATATCGGTCAAAAGAAAACGGCTCAACGTTCTTCGGTCGGATACATGTATAACGTATACACAGATCCTATTTCTTTAGGCCCACCGTGAGAAAGTCCTCGTATAATCCATTACGCGTCAGCCTCTATTCGTCATTTACGGAGTCGGATCGTTAGGATACGATGAAAAAATAACAATAACACTAAGGTGTCACATAATTCTGCACTGTCTGATACAATCCTGGCAACGTGTGTGCGGCGGGTAAAGGTTCCCTCTACACTCCTGGAATCGATTCGTATAACGGTGTGAAGTTTAGGTCCTCGGGTCACGGTGTCTCACGGGTCTTTCACTCTCCATGCTCGAATACCACACAACGGGCGAATATTCTTCCCGATCCCCGTAACGAGGTATGAGGTAGGTATTCCCCGGTTATAACGGACGTTGCGGATCAAAGCGTCCGAGTAAACGACACTTTTCTTCCTTCGCGATTCTCCAATCCCATCAATTATTATTGTTTCTTCCAACGAGGGACGATTCTGATCTATGACTAAATTATTGTCGATCAATACTTGAAGTAAAATCGTAACGTAGAAAAAGTTTCGAATCGTACGAGTGTTTGCGTGTGTGTGTGTGTGTGTGTGTCTGTCTGTGAGTAATTCACTTTTCAAAAGTCATTCCTCAAATCGAAGCCTCCCCCTTTCGCGATAGTTGTGCATCGGTGCAGAATTTTTTCACATTCGGACTTGTGTAAAAGTCGACATTTGCGGTTGTAGGAACAGTGTTAGTTGTTGCATCGAGTCGCTATAGAAAATCGTGGCATGTGAATAACGATAACAATAACAACAATGATAATAATAATTATTATTACAATAATAACAACAGCAACGATAATGGTAGTTGTAATAATAATAATAATAACAGTAACAACAACAACAACAACACCAAAAATAATAATAATAACGTGTGGGTGTGTGTGTGTGTGTGTGTGTGTATGTTTCACGGTTGTAAATGGCTGTATAAAATTAATACGTGTGGAACAACATCGATGCTTGCACTTCGGAATTCCAACATCGACTGGCTGTGGCGCCGGCCGAAGTAACGCCTGCGCATTTCACTCTCAGGGCTCACCGTACACGCCGTGCCTATATATATAAATACATTTATTGTCAGTGGCGTTCGCTGGTTTCAGAGCGGGCTGTGGGAAACCGGGAACTCGGCCCTGCGATGCTCCCTCGACTCGTAAACTGGCTTTACTTCGAGTCTCTGTGCGCGGACCCTGTTATTCCTCCCTCCCACCCCCACCCTGAAAGGTGTCGAACCTTATGGCCTGCCTTGGTCATACGCGAGGCTATCGAGTTACCGGTTAATTGAAAATTTACACTCGATTTAGCGACCAGAAACCGCTGCTCTTTGACGCAGGGTTATTTTCATCTTTTCATCAAAGACTCACTCGGAGTAATTCGTTCGATAAACTTATAGGTAGGTCAAAATAATACTCATTTGTTCGGGCCGATTGTCGGTGTCAGTTTTTTATAATCGATTTTTAGCAATTCGATGTGAAAGAGTCGAGGTTATTAAATTCTGTCAAGTGTGAGCATTGGTGGAAATATATTAATTGTTATATTTGGTGTTGAATTTTAGAGAGACACCCTACAGCATTTTGATAAATTACCATTTTCTTACCAACAGAAATTTGCTGGGAACATTGTTGCGGAATGGAATGAGTAATCGCGTAGATCCAGATTCCTGACGACTGTCAAATAACCTACATGCGCGCATGCGGTGCAAAACACTTTGCATTTATCAATCAGAAAATTCGAGTTACGGAGTGAAAAAAGAAACGTGTCGTAAATGCAGATGAGCCGATTAATTAACTAGCCGTGTGTAATCGACGTAGAAATATTCGTATAGATAAATGCGATTTTTATTTTTCCATTCGCTCACGGGGCGTTTTGCATATTTGTTGTGCCTGAATTGTTTATCCGGACACTGTAGGTTCGCTGCAGAGGAGAGAATGTATGCCAGAGAGAAGAAACGTTTCTTAAAACTACAGAGTGAACGCGAATAAAGTGGAATTCTTATCTCGTAAATGCGAGACTTTTGTGATGTAGTAATAAGTGCGTACGTATACACATGTAATTAACGGTCAGCAGCTTGATAAACGGCGATCTTAGCACGGAAGGAACAACTTATCATGAAAAGATGGTTGGAACCCAGACCGGAGAGAATAGTATCGAGGGAAAATACAGGGAGGAAGTGGCTCCGCCTGTATAAAGAACGATAAGCCTCCGTGAACGGCAAATATTAATTATCATTATTACGGTGGGTGTTTAATGTTATTATTTACTGACGCCATTCGGAAAGTATGCGGTATACATACGTACGTAATTACGAACGTACAATGAAAGCTGTAACTCGTATTACATCGACGACTCTGGGGCACATAAAAAACAAGGAAACACCGATTGAACACAAAGAATACTTTACGCTGAGTTACTAAACTTTTATAGCTGAGTTCGCAATCTCCCAAGTTATTCACCGAAGATTAACAATTTTCTTCCGCATTTCGCTCTCCGTAATTTTTCATCACGTTCTCATCCTGCATTTTGCTTCGCTATCCGCGTGTAAAGCTTATTCTTAGTACAGCTATTCTTCATCCGTATATTCTGCATACCGTTTACGAGAAAAAATGATCAACGAAATCCTGAACAAGAATTTGCAATTTTCATCACATAACGGGTATAGCAGAAAATTACCGTCACAGCCAATTGTGAATACATCATGGATTTCCATCTCTGTTGTGATTTTTTCTCTTCATAACAAAGTACAGCTGTTCTTGTTTTTCTTTTAATATTCCTACTGTTAAAAAAAAAAAATATATATTGCAATAAATTATTAAATTTCATCGCATACCCAGCTAAAATTCTGATAATTGCATCAAATCGTATCTAGTCAAACGATTGCGCCTCTCCGAATGCGTGAAATAATTCATATTCAACGCTGTGACGATTAAAAAAAAAAAATCAAACTAATCCCAACTATCGTCGGATCAATGGAGCGAAATTTTTACTCAAGGAAACACGTGAACACGGCAGATAAGCTGTGTAGGCATACCTTTATGGACACGTAAAATAGGGGTTCCCAGCTCCGCGTCTAGAAGATAAACTAATTTTCGGAAAGATCGAAACTTCGGTGTGACGCTCGGAGGCATCGACGTCGAGTTATAACGTCACGAGCCGGGTGAAGAAGGAATTAGATCCCCCGCTAAAGTTTAAAGCTAAATTATATTCACCGCTCTATAATAATTGGCGAGACTAACCCAACCATGGCGGGAAATCAGACAGTGAAATTATCGGAATCGGAAAAGAAAAAGCTCGCTATCCACTGTCAGTTGTGACGAATGGGGGTAAAAAGAGTATAAAAAGAGGAAGAAGAAGAGGAAGAAAAAAAATAAAAAAAATTACGCACCCCGAGCACCAGGGAAGGTTGTAAATTACTAATCGATACTCCGAGTAGGTAGGTTATACATTATAGAATAATTCGAACCGCAACGCGATGGCACTAAGCGATCCGATCTTGCCAATTATTCAAGCACCGATAGTGTTTCAAAAATGTCACCGTCGGATCCATGATAGATACCCTTCACTAGTGTACACTGTGTCGAACACAATGCCTTCGAGCAGTACCGTCAGATTAATTTTTCACGACTATATCCGACAGGCAAAATGACCCACGATCAAAGCACTTGTTGAACTCATTTCTGCGGAGCGACTTCAACCGCGACGCGTGACGTGTAGATACGATTCGGATATGGTATAAACGTACCTATACGTCCTGGATAATGCTATGGCATTTACCCACACACACGCTGATTAGGTCGTTCCGAACCGGCAGCTGAGCCTCGTTATCGCGAGTCTATAGTTTTCCTACAACGGCGGATTTTCATCGTGAAATTACTTGGCGCTTTGAATTTCAACGTTTGGACATTGAGAAAAAGCACCGCTTTATACCGTGTGAGAAAACCGGGGGAAGCCCGTGTTTGTTTCGTGACTATTGTACCCACGCGGCAGCTTATCAGACAAATCTGATTATACTTATGCATAGATGGTTTCTGTACATGAGGCATTCCGCACAAAACTCACCTACGTGTGACCCTCGTCGTCGGAGATTTTATTTATTCTTTAGGTGCAAAGAGTATAAAAAAAAAAAAAAAAACCTGTCGCCGAGTTTCAGATTTTTGGGACGATTGGTGTGATTTTCAATTCTCCCAAAAACACGAGACCCCAATTTTCGAGTGCATAGCTCCGATCGATTGACTTCAAATTTTTCTCATGAATTCTTTGTTGAAAGACGATATTTTCAAGACCAAGATAGAAGTGGGCATGGTTTTGGTTTAGAAGCTAAAGGAAAAAAGTAATTAAAAAGTGAGCAAAATCAAATTCAATAAAAATTTAAAAAATCCAAATTCATACGTAAAGCGATTTTTCTAACTATTGCACTGTTAGCTTAAAAGCTCCAGGGGAAACAAGTAATTGAAAAGTGAGAAAAGAAGTATAAAATATGAAATTGTATTTTTGAAACTTGTACATTTAATTAGATTTTCATCACTTTTTAATTATCCGTTTCGCCTGTAGCTTCTAAACCAAAAGCTTGCTCACTTCCGTCTTGGTCTCAAAATTTTCAATCTTTAACAGAGAATTCAAAAGTAAAATTTAGAGTCAATCGATTAGAGCTGTTCATACGAAAATTAGGTTGTCGTATTTTCGAGAGCAGTAAAAATCAAATCCGTGGCCCGAAAGTCTAAGACTCAATGAAAGACGCTAGTTTTTTACTCTCTACATCGTACTTGAAAATAAATAAACAAAATCGCAGATGCTGAGAGTAAGACGTAGGTCGACTTGGAGTGGAACAACTCACGTACAAGTTCGCGAAGTGCTTCGCTAGAGACAAAGTGAAAGATAAAAAAATACGAGTATACAACAATATACATAGTTGATAAAGGTGTACAGCGAAGATGTGTGTAATTAGGCATTGTTTACTGGGATCCGCGATTACGAGCTGATGCGATTGCGATTACGATGCGAGCTCAAGCCGATATCATTTTTCTCCGTATCAGGTTCACTGCATGTCTGTAATGAAAGTTTACAACGCGTACAATTAGTATCCTAAATTTGAAACACACCGCCGATGAATCGTATCAGGTTGTCGTTGCGCTGCACGGTAGCAAATTCACGACACGCGTATAAAGCGATCGCGATCCGAATTCGTTATCGGTTAGAATAATCGAATGGTTTAGAAAATTTCAAATTTCCTTTCTATTTCTGTCGTCCAAGAAAATCACTCGCATATTCATTAGATTGAAACCGTTACACGAATACTTATGGACGGTTTACCGTCTTTCGTTGCATCCTCAGCCACGTGCGTTCCATTTCGTATAAGTGAAACATGCATTTTTCTTGCAGCAGAAAGATTCTAAACGGTTGTGAAATGCCGTGTGCTCGGATTTATTTGAATTCTACGACATGTATTGACGATGGAAATGGAAAGAAAAAATTGGAGCATTATAATACAACATCAGGTGTCGAGTTTCTCTTTTTATTTCAGTCACACTGCTTTGACAATTGACTCAAGGTGAATGCAGGGTTACTCGTGGATTATGCAACAGTATCGTAAATCGTTGAATTTACGCGGAAAAATTTTCACGAGTTGTAAGGAGGAGGACGGTATTGCAGCAAAGGTGATCTCGACGCTGTTACAACGTAAAGAAATATGTACTTTAAGCCTGTGATGTATGCAACTGGACAAACACACGAGCCACCGGAGTCTTTATCAACGCTGCTGGGTTTCGAAGGCGCATTTGTCGATCACGCGTCTGACGCAAATGGAAAGAAAAGAAATTGCCGGCACAAGTGAAAAAATCACCTCACCGGATACATGACACAGTTCGCAAATCGATATTATCACCGGACTACAGAAATTTTCTCGACACATGTAAGGTACTGCGCTAGGGTGTTTGAGAAAAAAATAAATTGCCATTTTCCACCATGGCACTATCTAAAAAGTTTGTTCAAGTTAACAGAAAGGTTCTGTCAAGGGATGAGCGTTCTACGTCATGTGGATTATATATATATAATCATACTACACCTTACGATAAAAAAAGCCCACGCCACAAAGGAGTAAAAGGTATAATCGCGTTCTGTGTTCTTATCGAACAAAGATGTTTGTCCGACGTTTACACTCGTATTATTAGTCCTGCTTTTCACTATCAAAGAGTTAAAACGTAGAGCGAGAAATTGTATTCGGAGATGGAATTGCGCGTCGGAAATTTATCGAATTCTCGACGGCTTGATGGGATGCCGCAGTATCGCGTTTACTAATCGGCTGCGACTGTAACAGCGCGTGATAAAGGAAGTGCGCCTGTACCGCGTGTATCCAGATACCAAACGTTTACCCAGTAGAAATTAGACCGGTATACATGAATATTACATGATATACACGATGTGGGGACCATCCGTTTTGACCATGATGAAAAGAAATAAGGCGAAACAATCCGCATACGCTTTAGTTGAACCAATCAGAAAACATATCCAAGGTGATTTCGTATAGGCTTTATATTTTGTCCTACAGTGTTTGTATTATTATTTTTGCGACTTTTGACCGCACAAACTGGCATTTTCAGCAAACAGAATTTACGGTAATAAATAAGTAACCTCAAGTAACCTATTCACGTGATTTCTGTGACGTCATATTGGATATGCCTTCTGACACATGTTATTTTCTAGCATCGTGGTTTCGACTAGATTTTCCACCGATCATCACCTAGACAGATCTTTTCAATGCGTCAATAAGTACGTTGTACTTACACTCAGCGTCTCGTGTTGCAATTTTTGCAACTGCGTGTGTTCGGGCAGATTTTTGGTTAAAATTTTTTTCAATGGTTTACGAAACTGCGATTAAAAACAGCGGTTCAAGTTTATCGTACGAAAGCAAACAGTGTAACACACGAAACCAGATACGTGAAAATTGTCGCACGACCGATTTTGAGAAGCTCTGTACGTCTTGCCAACTGGATGAATAAATTGAAGATGGCAAAGGTCGGGTTGACGTGGCATTCGAAGCATGTAGAAGTGTCCAGCTACTCACGTGAACATTGGTCTACGTATGTATGGGAGTACCAATAGTGCGTAAATCAATCGAACGGTCGGTTGAGTAAACGTTAGCGGTTGAAGCTGTTCGAATTGCGTCCAAATCACGAGAAATCTGTTCTCGTTAGAAGAGTTCCGTCATCTGTTTTCCGTATCATTTTATTTTGTTTCATTCCCACTTTTTCATATCGATCAAATTAGCGAACACCGCGAACTCGCAGGCTGTATGTACACGTATAGGGCTGCAGGGAGTATAACATGTATAATGTTTAAGTTTAGCGACGGCATAAAAACCTGTATTTTTAACCCTAGCATAAACAAACGCCTGGAATATCACAGAGTTCCCTTTTAAAGTCGCGACGTTGATTCACCGTGAGTGCAGATCACTCGAGGAATTAGACTGCAATAAAGTTTTATAATATGATTATATACGGTGTTTCGTCGTCGTCAAGATAATCGTATACGTAGAGCTGCGAATTATTCGATTGTTGACCGTCAAAGAGGGCGGGTTAAGCATTGGTTTATTCGTGAGCCGAAGAACAATGCCGCGTCAAGTCGCTCAATCCAGAGAAATGGCACGTATCCTAATGAAAGATTTGCGTTAACGTCGATATAAGCCGCGTCGATAGCGGTTGAGGAAAACACGAGAAACCCGCGCTGGGTTATTAATACATGCACGCTCGTTTGCGTAACACATCCAATTATACAGTTAATACCAGTCCGATCAGTAAACAGAATGTATGCGCGTATCATTATTTAAGATACGTTTCACGTACAAAGAAAAATTGAACTTATCGGGCTTCACGCGGTGCTGAACTATTGCGCTTCAGAAATTATAGGTCAACAGTATCCGTGTGATAACCATATGAATACTTGAAATGTTGGCAAAATAACGAAAAAAAAAGAGTGAAGAGGAAGTTGAAAACGATTATTTACTCACCACGAGCTGCTTGGACTGACTGGACGTGTCATTTCTGCACCAACGTTATGCAATACCCTGCAATGTTTGTAAAATAAATGTTTCAAGTGCATGAATAATTTCAACTGTATATTAAGAAAGTTTTCAAGTGAAATGAAAATTTATTTCACACTCGGTTGTTTCGATTATTAATCCCAACCCGAGTGTATTTGTAAATAATGTTTCTTCAATAAATTCTTCAGTATTGCACATTGTGTATGCCTCTACGCCTATTATTAATCTTGCCCAAGTTAAATTTCACCCGATTACCTGGATACAAATGCTTCTGGCGTTGGTACGCTTGGTGTGACTTAACCACCAGTCGTAGTAGAAACTGACAAAAAGAACGAATCGACTGAAACATTGTGAAAATCTATGAGCCTTCAGCTCAATTTATTTATACCTTGCCCCGCGTACGAAACGTCAATCAATTACACACTATAGCTGAAAGCGATGTTTGGAGATACGATCGAATAAAATGGACAATCCGACACCCCTTTGGGCGTATAGCACTGGCATTGACGATTGCACGTACGAGACACTCTGACTGCCAAAGTCCGTGAAATTGTTATATTCATGAAATTTGTGCGACCAACAATCACGCGAGAAAGAGTTTTTTCACTGGATATTAATAATCCTTCTTTCGCACTTAATTGGGAAAACTTCAAATTGTTTATCGCGAGTGACAATCAACCCCTGACAGCACGTTTGCTGTTGTTCTTCCCGAAGTTATCAGTTTCACAGCACTAATAGCTCACCGTCGTTTGCAAAATGAATCACGGTGTTTTTCTTAAACGGGCAGTCGCATTTAGCAATTTTATCGCAAAAATGACTCAGCTTATACTACCTTCAATTAAGTGGGTGGTGATGAACTTACTGATCAAATATAGATTTGTCATAAATACTCTGACCTCAATTCTTCAGACCTTGGTCGTCTGAAATTGTTTCCAAAATCAAGGTTCGAGAGTAACGACGTTAGTCGACACCTTAAAAGAAGACAGGCGGACGCTGGAAGTTTGCTCAATTGAAATTCGTTGTATCCGACAAATGCTTAAAAACTCTGAACGAAAATTCTCGACTCAAGTTTGAAACTCGACCGAAATTCTCCAACCAGCTCAAAAGAACAGTCGGAAAGAAATCCGAACACTCGTTCTTAGAGTCTTTTTTCTTTCTCGAAGATCAACCCGTTATTCGATTCCGGTAACTTCGTTATAACGACTTTTCGCAATTGGCACGAAAACTCTTCGAGGAAATATTTTCACCTAATGATATGTCATTATAGGTATAGCGTAATATCGGCTAACGGAGAAGTTGTCCCGACACTATGCTCGGGGTCTAAGAAGACTATTATTAGTCATGGGTTAAAGGTCGGCTAATAAACGATAAAGATCAGTTTGGAGTATTATTACAGATACGCGGGGATCTGTCTACATCGTCTTATCTTTTACGACTCGGGTTGTGCGGGGATTTTGTTTTTGCAAAATCGATAATATGATTGTGATTGGGCAAATTCAAAGCGAGGATTATAAGATATATCTGAAAAGTTGTACGATCCGTGTGAATAGACATATGGCATCATTTCACGCCAGGCCGTCAGCAAACAGTTAAATGTATGCTCACAAAAAGCTAATGAATGTTTGAACAACGTATGTGCCGTTCCTCACCCAGAGGTAAGTTACAAGCAAACACGTTATTAGCTTGGGCAAGTTTAGTACGTACACTCGGCTTGTTATTGAGACCAATGAAACCACGACGTCATATGACGGTACCGGGGCATGGATAATTGTTTGGGCAAAAGGTGCTGGAAAACGAGAAGTCATGCCAATTGGGTAACTTTTACGTCGATACGTTGGAATTATATTTCACATCAACAGCGCTACCTCGTTATAAGATAATTTCGGAAAATATTCGAAAATGTGTTACCGAGATTATAGTTCTTACAGCGGTAAAAACCCATCGTATTATGTCAATTCTACTCGCGCTTGACACTCGTACTAGATATTTGTTACTTGCAAGCTTGCCTGGATAGCGGTACGCTCCCGTTTGATTTAGAATGCACTGGAATCAATATCTGCCGTGTGGCACTTGACACAGTACTGTACGTCACAAGTGTGTAATTATATAGGTATGTACCTACGTGTCTGGCCAAAGAAATTGATAAAACTCTATCGGAAGCATTGCCGTGACACGTGCTGCTTTTCTAAATTGTTTACATTTTTACATTTATAATGCCTCGTATGCTTCAGGATTGACGGAATCATGTGGGATAGGTCAGTTCTTCACTTAAAATTCACGTCACGTCGATATTTCTTATTTTACTTTACCAACAGCCTTATACCGACGAATTTTCAAGTATTATACGCTGAATCCAAGAAACGATGTTGACGAAACATCTTGGATTCTTATTACAGAGTGAGTATCATTCCAAATCCGTGTGCCAAACTCTAAGTGCAATGTCAACGAACAAAGTATTCAAAAATATTGACAGTGGCGGAGAGGTTGTTGTATACTAAAATTTGCGTCAATCGCGAGAATATCTTCGTTGTACGTCGCGTAGGAAAAAGCTTTACACGTTATACTTTTGCAGCTGCTGAAAAATTGGGTGAATAAAAATCGAACGCTAAATGCAGCCGTTCAATCTTAGCTTTTTCATAATATTTTCCTCGTTAATGTAACAATAAAAGGTGCCCTGACAATTATTCAGAAGTAAAAATAGCCTCCATCACAGGGTTTCAAAAATGAACTCACGACTGTATAAGTTTAACGAGAAGGCTTCTTCGTCTTCTTCCTTTCATCAACCATGTCGTACACCGAGCTCATTATACTCGTATATATCGTCTGCTGTCGTTGCAGGCAGCGTATTGACGGTAGTTACGTTGCTTGATTGCATTGCACGGTACATGTGTAAGTCACGAGTGAGACTGTGATAATAGTAATCCAACTGAACGACTACCGACACGTAAGCTTACCACAAAGTCGGTTGAATAGGCGCGGAGATGATCGATCGGCTGGATGTCGGCGAAAGTTTTACAGTGATATTATACACCATTGATTACGCAGGGTATGAATTCAATTTTTCCAGACAGCACGAACGTCGCGAAGTCGTCTCCCAGACGTCTTTAGGGGAAGACGTTATTCAGGCAGAGGAAAAATTTACTTGGAGAATTTTGAGAAATGGATCTTAATACGTCGAAAAGATGTCTTAGAGACGTCTCAATCCCCATCTCGGATAAAATAGATCGTCTAACGCGTAGTGCCCACACGTAATTCGTAGTCAACACGTGTTTCCATTTCTATCTTGTGAGATAATATCACAACTTTTTGTCGTTAATTACCGCTTCAATTGCACATTTTCTGCTCGACTTTACAATGGAAGGTAAACATTATTCACAGAAACGTTCGATAGATATTCGTACTCATAGGTTCGTCAATACCCCACTGTCTAAATTTTTTCTCCGCGCAACTAAGACGTGTTTGAAAGAAAGATATTTTCACTGTTTCTGAGGACTAGATACTCCCTCTATGGAAAAGTTTCGCGAGTGTTAGATGTGGCCAGACAAGTTCGTTTCATCGATTCGCGTTATGAATTTTTCAGTCCAAGAAAGAGTATAGGTGTTATAACGAATGAACTTTATCTCTATCGAACGATTTGCGGTATAATATGATAATTTAGAATTTATTACGTGATGAACCGACAAAGTTTACTTGAATATTTGAGTAGGTGGATGTTTATAATTTTACGTGCAAATGAGTGACGCGAGCCTTCCTCGGCATCGTAGCTTCTGCAGACCTAGCTACGCTACAGCTAGCTGATACTCAACTCATTGGACCTACGGAAGGTAGCATCCTAGTTCTATACATGTCACCTGAAGCAGGCACGCGTAATGCTCACATATGCGTTATAAATTTGATCGAACAAATCATTTGCAGACCAACCAAACGTTACGTATCCTTGAGCCAGAGTAAAAAAAGAATAGTGTTTCTGATCAATCGGTAAATGAAAAAAATAGCAACTTTTACTACCGCATTCTGTAAATCTGTGACTTTTTATATCGTCTTGAAGTATTGAACTGTACTTTGTCAGGAAACTTTACTATTCTCCACGGCTCTTATGGAAAGTAACTGCGCCTGATCCGCAAGAGTATTGGAATACTAGAGATTTACTGCAACCTCATAGTAATTTCGTCTCGATACGAAGATACTGTATCGTTGCAATTTCAGGCTAGCCACTCAAATTGGGAGTACAAAAATTCCTGGAAAACTTTTCAAAGAGTAAAGAAATAGTATATTGTATAACGAGGATGCAAACTCGGTATTTTCGGACCGAGCGTAAGTTTGCAATATGAGTCGCAGGTGAGCGAAGAGGATCATTGCAAATACACTAGGCGAAAAGACCGTTGCCTCCTTGTTGCACACGATTCTTTATATAACAAGAGTATGTCAGGCATTTTTTTCACGAAGCACGAAATTGAGATTAGGCTCGCGTAATGTCAGATTTTTTCGTGACCGCGAATGCGCGCAGTACAGAAAAGTCCACTTTTAACTCCTAGGAGACTTGAAGGTGGTCTTTTCTGTACTCCACGCATGCGCATTGGCAGACTCACTCGACCGTCGTGGAAACGGGTACTTTGTGTACGGAAAACACGAGTGGAAAAGCGCGTAAAACATGCTCGCGTCACGTGAAGTCCTTTTCATTTACAATTAGTCCATTTCTAGTGTACATAGCTCGGTGATGAACCGATTTTACGCCTTTTATTTCAGACTTGTAAATAACTCACAGCCAACTTCTTTCTTCGGGTCATCATTTTCGATAGGCGATAACATGGGAAAAAATATACGTACATTTTCCGTTGACCAGCCTATCGAAAAGTTTTTTCAGTACAAATATCTACGCGTGGAACTGTGTAGCATGTGGTTTTGCCGGGAAGTAAAAATGAGTTTGAGAAATTAAAAAATAATATTTCACCGGTTGTCCGGAAGAAAGAAATGATGATAATAATAATAATTTATTGCTTCTAGGGAGTACATATTCCCAGAGCAAGGGAGGATCACAGATACAAAAAACATATAGATCATAACCAATACATAAATGTTAATTTAAAATAGAAATTATTTGCAAGTAAAATCGAATTTATAGTTATTCAAATAAAATAAATGCCCTTATGGCGCGTGCATTTCGGGCAAAAATGTATAGCGGCTTGATGAGCTTGCATTTCGGCTTGAGTATGTCCTGGATGGAAGGGGTTGGTACAAAATTAGCTGTTATACGAGTATAATGTTCACGCAGATCCTTGAGTATTGGACATCTTAATAAAAAGTGTTTCAGTGTGTCTTTATCATCGCAGTTGCAGATGGGACATTTGAAAGAAATGATGAAAACAAATGTATTTCGGTTTTTTAACTGTCTTCTGATTGTAATAGTACCATAATATTATATGATACGATTATATTCACACCATATTATTGCAAGCCAATGATATTTTATCATATTGGTAACATACTTCGAGTCATGTGAAATTTTTTTACACTTTTGCATGCAGTTTTCCGCTTTTGCGGTATTTTCACGCTAATCACTCGAGTCAAACACTCATCGTCAGCCCGTCAAGAGGGAGTTTCTAAGAATAGTCTACGATTATTGATTTGAAGAACAAATAAAGACGGTAAGTGACTCTGAAGAAAAGATCAAAGAAAAATACGAAATTGTACGATGGAAGTTTGCTGTAAATGAAACAACCAGGCTCAAGAGCGCCAAGGTTGGCTATCTAAAAGAAGGATATAATTGGCACGAGCCATGACGTAGATGGAAAGGTTAAATGATAGAGAAAATGTATTGATCCGATAATAAGAACGAGGGATTTGGTGTGTATAATATAATACACACATACACACGCGCGCATCAATTTATGCAAATACGTATAGGAACTATATAATGACAAATACGACAACAAGGCTTTCGTGAAGATAAGTTAATTTTATTTTTATTTATTTTTTTTGTTTTTGTTTTTATTTTTTTTGTTTCATTTTGTTGGATACAGTAATAATTAATCGCTTGACGTACAAGTAAACGAATTAAGTAACTCCAAGATTCTGAATTTCTGTTGGTTTTGTTTTTTCACGCTTTTTTGAGAATATACAATAGATGGTGTAAGGATTTTGTCAACTTGATATTTTGGCAAAATTGGTCCAAGTTACAAGCTAAAGTTTCATTAACTGGAAGTTTGCACGTACACGCATCTAGGTGCGTAGGTATTATAGTATACCAAGAACCTTTAGTTATAACGTAGGCCAATTAATTTCAAGGTGTCATTCGCTCCCCACTGTAATCAAAATGCAAACTGAAACTGAAATAATATTATGATGCTATATCGGGAATGTTTAGTTTTGCTTCAGAATAACCAAAATCGTTAAAATTATTATTACTAATATTTTTTTTTTTTTTTTCTTTCCAAACACATATAGTGGAGGATAATTATAAAAAGAATAGTTTTTAATTATCATAAGGTTAGTCGTAGGTAATTAAGTATGTAAATTTACAAGGTGTGATAAATCAAAAAAGACGAGGGAAGAATTTTCCTCGTTCTCTCACATATTTGTTATCTGCTGTCAGTCATGATACATTCTGTAGTTCCTCTGTCATCACTTTATTCTTTTGTCACACCTAGTTCATAATATTTAGTTTACTTTTTTTTCTTTCCTCTTTAGTATTTCGAAATGTTTTTTTTTCATTTTATTGTTTTTATGTTTTATTGTTTACTGTTTCCCTAGTGCGAGAAAGCGTCATAGTCTAAACTTTTGCCAATCCTCTTTTTTCGTTTTCGTTCAACTTTACTACCTTCCAATATCTCACATTTCAATTATCAAATTCTCCAACATTGTCTGCCGTAATTTGTCACATAAATAAATAAATAGAAGAGCAGTTGGCTTTATTTTACGGTATTAACGATTCCAAAGTAAGTTATAGGTGTGTATATATCGCTAAACCTTGGATAGTCTTTCGTTATTATTATTATTGTTGTTGTTTTTGTTGTTGTTATTATTATTATTATTATTATTCATTATTATTTATCATTATTATTATTATATACTTTCCTGGCTTTAGCTCGCATCAAACATCATTGCGGATTATACAACAAATATAATTAACCATATAACAAACTATATCCTGACTTATGTAATTAGTTGTATATGAGGAGGCTTACACATTATGGCTAATCGGACAAACCCCGAATCAATTCGCAAAAATCACACCTCGCGAGAAAATTTGTCAGAATACCGTCTGCTTTGTTTGTCAAAAGGACAAAAAATAATTGAAAAAAAAAAAAACTGTTAATAATTTTTGAAATATATATGCGTGTATTTTCTTTTTTGCATCTGTTTCGTTTCATTCCTCACATATTGAAAGCGTATTCGCCCTCAGGCACGCGTATCTTCCTCCGATTCAAAAATGAGATAGACTGCAGTGACCCAAAGTCCCATCTTCGCTTTCACCAGTGAAAGCATTTGTGTTTTTTGTTTTTCTTTTTTTAACTTTTCTTTTACTTAAAGAGATAGAGATAGAGATAGAGAGAGAGGGGGGGGGGGGGGGGGGTGAGAGAAAAGGAACGAGATCATTTTAAAATCATGCTTTCCGAAAATACGGGTCACAAAAACGTGACGACTATTTGAAAAGGGTTTAGTAATCGTGGTCTCTATTAACTTTAGCATGATAATACATACGAAGTAGAACGAAGTACTTTTTAAATCATCGATAGGATATAATTCCATACGAGTTTATAGATTGAGTGCGTGCGTATATTTTCGTACGCGCGCATTGTGCACAATTTATTAGGCAAATTTTTGACTTTGGTTTTCATTTCACTTCATTCCATTTTTTTTAAATATTCTCCTCCTCTATTTCGAAGGCCTAAGTTTATTTTGTAGATTTTATAATAAGATAATACTAAACGCCGAGCAAGGTGTGAATTCGGGTCATTGAGATCTCCGTCGAAATAGCGACCTGCCTTAGCTCTATGATTTATACATAATATGTATTATACATATGTGAAAACAATCAACCCAATCATTAATTCATTACAACATTGCGTGCCACTGATGTTCTTAGCATATTATAACGGCAGTCGTGCGGCGAGCTTCGTGTGTGGAATTTATAGATCTGCACACGAGCCTTTCAAGAACATAGAATATTTTTGCGAACAATAGACAAGCATAATCGAATCGCTGCAACGATAAATTTCTAGCCATAGTAAACTGTGAGCCCAAATAAGGTAAATAACAAATATTTCGGACAGTATTTATGCGTGAAAAGTGGAACATTGTTTTTTTTTTTTTTTTCCTGTATGTGGTAAATTTCGAAATTTCATCCGTAATCAAAACTTGATCAATCGTATACCTAAATCCTATCCTGGCGACAACAGTTACTGAAACACTACCCAGAAAATTGACCTGCAAAATTTGGAATGCGTTTTACAGTCTTGTTTAGATTATAGAAGACTCTGAGAAGCATGATTAAATTATATGAAAATTGTTCAAATAAAACGGGTATCGGATTTCTTTAAGGCGGCAGCACCATTATACTCGTCTATTGAACGCTGCGTAATACTTTCTGTGTTTAAAATTTTTATTTAAGAGTATGAAAATATATATATATATACATATGTGTATATATATATATGGATATATCCATTATATGTAACAATCTATATATATTATATATATATATACATGCGTAATATATGTATACATATATAGATTATTATATGTAATGCAAATGAAACACTCGTATGTTGTTAAATGAGATCAAAGCGTAATAATCGCGCGTTGTTAATGTGCAGGTGTGTACGTATGCCAAAGTTGAAAATAGCCGTATAGATACTATCTACCATGATTTTTTTTCCACTTGACAACAAAGAAGAAAGTTTAAATAAATTCTACCCAGTTAATTGATAGTAGCTTACAATGTACCGCAGTAAGCATGTTCCGGTGTGTGGTCTGTGGCTGCCTGCTTGCGTGCGTGTGTGTGTGTGTCTGTTGTGTATGTGTGCCTGGATATAGACGGAATACTGCGGAGTAGAAAAATAATTGATTAAACTAAGTCCAACATTTTTTTCCCGACTTCACTTTGAAACAGACAATTAAGTTACTATTATTTACAGTAATACGATCATTACAAGTTACGTAATTTCATAATTATGTTTCTGTTATTTATCTCGTTATCGTAAAATTCTAATTATTATAGAACTGACTCAACTGTACACATCCGATACATCGCTTTACTGCTCTCTTTACGAACCGATACGAAAAGTGCTTTGAATTATGAATAAACATCATCATTGTTATCGAATAATAAGTTTGTGTGAACGAATGTAAAAAGAATGAAATAAATGAATTTGTTCGTTTGACTATGCGCGTAAGATATTTTTAAATCCTTTTTAAGGATTTTAAAAAATTAACGTAAGCGCTGTCATCATACGCTGGGAAAATCAAATATCTATGTCATAGATATTATAAATATGAGAGCAGATATTGAATAACACGCACAATTTACCATACCTCTTAAAGTACCATACACAGTTCACAATTCATCAACATATATTATCTAATCATATAATGGTGGATTTTTTCGTCTTATTTATATAATAAGAGTAGTTGGTTTATTAGAGCACAACAGTGTTTCTTTCTCACGTTTGTCAGGTCGATACTATTTTGGTTAAGATTATACAATTTGTTCGTGTCCTATCGTATATTTGATATTATACCAAACAAAAACAATAGGAAGTAACTACGTAGATTGTTCGCAACTTAATTTTTTTTCAAATTTTTCTCTTTTCAATTCTGTTTCTTTTTCTTTAATGCATTCTATTATGTTTTTATATGCCAAGGGTGAAAATTCAAAGTAATGTCCATTATATGTTCCCGCCCGATGGGTAAAAAGGGAATGCTCCGAATTGAAAGTTGACAGGCGTTTTAGGTGAAGCGCAGGCGTAAAGGAAATCATCCGTCTGCAATTGAGTTCGATTTAAATTTGGTTCCGAAGCTGATCTGGTTATCTTAGGCAAACCCTGAATCAAACCTTCCAAGCTAGCTAAAATTTGTCTAAATATCGGTCTTTCATCTCTGGAAAATTTTATACAGTCTTCCGTCAGGCGTTTCAAAGCCTTCGGAGTGTCCGATCTGAGTTTGTTCAAATCAGGACGCAGGTAGCCTCTCCCAACCATGAAGAGAATTTGATCTTTGTTGTTATTGTTACAATAAGGTAACTGTCCGGTAAGCAGTTCGAAAAGTACCACTCCGAAAGCGTAAACGTCGGACTGATAACTGTAGGGATTTTCTTCCTGCATTCTGATAACCTCGGGTGCCATCCATAAAATGGAACCAGTCGGTTGGTGAAATTGCTGAGATCCAGACCACCTTGTCTTCGCTGTTGCCAGTCCAAAATCACCAATCTTCACAGTCAAGTCATCGTGCAAGAATATATTGTTGCTCTTCAAATCCCGATGAATGATGTTCTTTGCGTGTAGATAATCCATACCCTGTGCAGTCTGTCTGCCAATTTCAATAAGTGTCAAAAGTTCAAACTTGGATTCAAAAACATGGAGGTGTTTGTACAAAGACGATCCCTCGCACCATTGAGTTACTATGGCGAGCTGGGGTTTACTGACGCAACCCATAAACAGGAGTATATTAACATGACGAGTTTTCCTGAGCACTGCAACTTCATTTTTAAATGCCTGGAGTTGAGCCAGTGTTGGAATTTTAACGTTCAAAGTTTTCACAGCCACCGGACCGTGCCAATGAGCTTTGTACACCGTCCCGAACGATCCTGAACCGATGCGAGGTCCCACCAATATTTCATCGGCCGGAATCTCCCAGTCTTCGATCGACTCTCTGGGGGCCAATAAATTTTTCGAAGATTCGTCAGCCGACCTTGCCCTTGGCCGTTTTGGCCTCAACGTACTCGTCGGACTCGCCTGCGTCGATTGACTGTGCTTGGTCGGACTGCTTCCAGGTGAAACCGGACTCTGAGTGTTACCAACCGGCCTTCCCAGGCTTTGAGATCTGGTGTAATCCTCGAGAGACGAGGGATCGCTCCCTGGTTTAACCATGTTGAAGCAGACATTGGGAGCGGAACTGGAGCGATCTTGCTGCCCCAAGGTTCTGGGATGTCTGTGACTTCTGACAGGAGCCAGAGACGGAGACATGCTTCGACTTAGACCATAGCCAGATGGAAGTTGGAGTATTCCAGCAGTAGTTTCGGGGTTGTGAGCCAGAAGAGCCTGGTAGTAAGCATCTTGCATGCGAACCTGATGACACAGCGCCGGAACACCGCCGGCACATCGTTGATGAAATCTGTAGTTACAAGTCCGGCAATAGAATCCTTGAAAGAGAAGTTTTCTACAGAATTCGCAGAACGCCAATGAGAAAAATGTCTTTCTAGCAAAATTGTGCGATATAGAAGTCGTTATAGGAAATTTATCCAATATCTCGACCGATATCTCGTCGCATTCCAAAGACGAAATGTCCGTGTCCCAGGGAATCGGTATCTTGGTATCGTTGTGTCCTATTACATAGACCACGCACATTTCCGGCGTAAGATTTCGCAGCTTCATCGCCTTGGCGAGGGCGTCTCTGAGCGAAAGTCCCTCTTTGACTTGGACGCTGGTGCGTTGCTGATTGGGTAGATGAGCGCGTAGCAAAGACTTCAGCGGGGTTCTCGGGTCTGGTTGTCTGGATGGTGTCTGAACCTCGTAGTCAATGTTAACACTAGCGGTAGAGTTCAGGAGCTCGTTGAGCTTCTGTTCCTTGGATTCGAGCTCGTGCAGCTTGCTGGTGAGTTCCTGATACTCGGTGAGGTAGATCGGAGGCGGGTGTTGAAAGCCGGCGAACTTGTTATTGAGCGCATCGATGTTCTGCCTCGTGACATGGATGACACTCTGGATATTTTTCAACTCGTATCTGAGGGGATCCGTCTCGAGGTAACAGTCTTCGAAATCACTCAAATCGGCGTTGTTGCCTGAGTATCCCTGCGACATGGTGTTTGAATGGTCATTACCATTACCACGGGACGGTGTCGTGTACGAAAACGTCGGTACTCTACCATGGACGAATCTTACTTCCCTAATAACTGCCATTTTCTAACGAGACCCACCTGACGCAGGTTGTTTTGTTTTCCTCGCAATGAACGTCGGCGGCGACGACATCGTGTTTAGCTAAATGGCCTTGCGAATTTAGCCGCCTATCTTCCTCCTTCTCCGCCACCTCCTCCTCCTCCTCCTCCTCCCCCCCCCTGCTCGGCCGCCAATATCTTCACCTTTTAACGCGATATAATTACGCACCGTTGGATATCACTTCACCCGACACCCGTCACTTTATATTTAAGTACGCGCCAACGATTGTTTAAACAATATTTATATTATTGCGGGTCGCACGATAATCGAGACTCTGAAAAACTCAACAATAGGCCAGTGTCAACGGCGGCTGCTTTCGCTGCCTTATTACTCTAAACTCTTGCGCAGAACCCGAACGGCGAACCGAACCGACACGGAAACTCCCGAGTTCTGTGTGTCCAGCGCCTCCGATACGTATATGGGTCATTCCACGTCAACGGTATAACGTGTATACCGTTTTCGAAAATTCATTACTAGACGGGTTTTCAAACATCATTTTGTATCAACCCTATGAAGAGTATGTCTGGCGGAAGGAGGGTTCGGAACGAGAATAACATTCCTCATTTCGCTTATTGTCAATCACGTGATTAAAGACGTGAAATAATCTTTTTCCATGCATTATTTTATAATCTTTAACTATCCGTATAATATTGCAGTAGTCGTTCCAATAGTTTCGTAATATTCAACATTTATGGTTGAAATGGATTGAAACGAATTGAAATTGTAAAAACAATCGTTTGGAAGTGAACATTTTATGCGAAGAATATGAACGATTTAGGATATTATAATGTGGATCTCGGGTGAAATTCATATTGAAAGGGAAAACAATCGAAATATACTATAATATCAAGAATTGGTTTGTCTGAAATACTGTTAACTACTTTTTTTATCTGCTATCTAGAGTTTGTGTTCAATTCGAACGTTGAGAATTAAAAGCAGAACGGATGTCAATGCGCGGTTGATGCTTAGTAATGAGAACCGTGAATAGTCGATAAAAAGAATAGAATTCCATAGAAATTAGCGGTCGAGTTTGTGGTTAGTTGAAAATTCCAAGACATGCATTTATATGCACGGTTAATATAAAAAAAAAATACACGTTTCAATTCTTTTATGTTCGTGGAACTTGAATTTTTATTCCATTATAATCACAAGACGATGTGCAAAAAATTTCGTTACAGACAAAATCCGAGAACAGATTAATTCGGTACAATATAATTTGGATACGTGCGTCAGGTTTGACCGCGGTTTCTTCACGTAATTTGTGAAAAGACTCCAGTTCCTTTCTGATTCTTTGGTTTTTTAATAATATCTCAACCAAATAATTTTGAATTACACTTTAAACTTTCCGGATAATTTCCGGGGGTGCAACCCCGATTTTTCTGATACCGACTTATATATTTATATACCTGTAGTTTTTCAGTCAGAGATTTGCAGTGTGTAGTATATTGTATATGCGATGCGATAGTGAATAGCATTTTCAATTTGATCGTTCCCGTGACTAATATATCTATTTATTAGCAGCCCGTCGTGTGGGTTCATCCGCTAATATTTTCAAATTCTTATTGTAGCTAAATTATTAGACATAGCAATGTGGTATTATCTGGAAGAGTTTAGTCAGCGTTCACACAAGTGTGCGATCTCGGTCCGCCTTGGTTTACAAATATCGTTATGTATACAAAATTATAAACCAGGTTGTAACGAAATATAGCCTAAAACCTGGCCAGATGTTATAGCTATTCACAAAAAAAAAAAAAAAAAAAAAATAATAAAACTCGGTTCATTAATTCTTGAGTTATAAGCGAACATACGGACAGACAAACAGGGAGACGTTGGGTTTTATATACGTAGAGAATTGGAAGAGAAGATAGAAAACTAATCGCAAATCCAAGAAAATGTTGAGGCAAAACCCGAACCAAATTATTAATATACGTATAACGAGTTGCGAATTTCTATTTGTATTTTAAAACCGTAGAATATTAATTATGAAGCGAAGTTTCGCTGGAACTTCGGATTATAAAACAGTCTATAAAATTAGTATTCGTGATTCCAACCAAACTCGACTTCAAAAGAGTTGTAAGGACTCCGAATTATACCGTCTCGATAAACCATATATGAAGTTATTTAAAACAATTGAATTTAACGACACGTAATTTAGAAACCCTCAAGATTTGTAATTCTAGTGCAAACGCGGTGAAGATGCTACGCCGAAGTGCGATGTTGTCTCTTATTTTTATTTTTTCTTTCTTTCATTTAAAGAAATGCAAAAATGCCGACGAGGGAAAACAGCAGACAAAATAATAAGCTTTGGAGCTTCCATAATCCGAGTCGTCTGTTACAAACAGGCTTATTCACGTATTTTACATAGCTGAAACGGATAGCTCGTGACCAAGATGGATAACTGGCAAACTATATTTGCAGTCAAACCATGCAATTACGAATAAATTTGATTTAAATGCATCGCGTTTGCGTACGTGCAGCCTCTGCGTAATTTATATCTATAATACTCGCGCACACGTGCCATGCAGGGCAAGCCGTTAGTCAGTCAAAAACCGCGTTAACGCAATCGTATGTGTGAATAAACGCGTATGACATCACGCAACGCCCGCTGACGTCTCTAGCAGACGACGCGTTGCCACAGCAACGGTTTTACAATTAGTATACGTCTTTAAGTTCGTTACGTATGCGATTTTGATAAAAATTGATCATTCCATAAATAATATTTAACTTCCCTCGGTGTTTTACTTATTTTTTTAATCTTTCTTTTAAATAGGTCTCACATCGATGTCGACGCATTATTTCATCTCTCAGTTATTTTTCCTGATATCCAGGTTTACTCGGCACGATCCAACATTAAGATACCGTGGTTATCTGAATAATTGGCCTTGGGATTGGCATCAGAATGAGCTGTGATAGTTGAAGAAACTTGACAAACATGTCGGGTATTGTTGCGGGAAAACTTGCATTTGTCACAGGTTACCATTACTTTATTTCTCGACTTTTACTACTTGTACAAATGTATTTCGTTTCGCTTCTTTTGTTCATTCGATGTGAATTTGCGCGGACCGCAATTTTTCATAATTTTAGGTGCTGGCAGCGGTATAGGCAGGGCCGTATGTCGGATACTGGCAAGGGAAGGTGCTAAAGTTATTGCATCTGATCAGAATTCGAAAAATGTTGCAGATACTGTAGCTACATTGGAAGGTAAATTTTAATTTATATTAATATTTTATTGAACAGCGAGTAAGAAATTTGACAAAAGTCATTGACGTTGTTATAGGCAAATTTTAATACACTTAAGTAAGGCAGTATCAATGATTCTTTTTTTTCAATTGTTTTTTCAGGTGGTGATCACACTGCGTTAACGGTCAACGTCACGTCGTCAAAGAGTATAAATGATGCATTCAAATCAGTCATTGAGCGCTACGCAAAGCCGCCAACTTTGGTTGTTAATTCTGCGGGCATAACGCGGGACAAATATATGTTGAAACTTTCAGAAGAAGATTTTGATCAAGTGATAAACGTCAATCTAAAAGGGACATTTCTTGTCACTCAAATTGCTGTCAAGGCAATGGTAGAAGCCGGAGTGTCAAACGGAGCATCTGTTGTGAACATCGCGTCGATCATTGCAAAACTTGGAAATATTGGTCAAACTAATTACAGTGCTTCAAAGGCTGGCGTTGTAGCTATGACAAAATCTGCTTCCATGGAATTCGGAAAGTGAGAACAGCTTGAGTACTTTTTTCTGATCGGAATGTAGGCACGGCTTGGTCTGACTATCAATTTATAGACAATAGTTTGCGATTTTCCGTAAGAAAAAACGAAAGAAGTTTTGGTATCAAGTAATATACGTAGATTGTACGAAGTGCTGCGGCAAAACAAAATTTTAAGTGCACTTTTTTTCTCAAGATCAATAATGCTTTGTATAAGAACGAGTTTATTTCTTCAATAGACTCGAAATTTCTTGAGTTTTCCCGGTTTTCCCTGTGCGTGCAAACCCTGTTAAGACTAAATACTAGACAAGAGAATAATACCGAATTTACGATAATGATGTAAATTTAAAAATAGCACCAACATTTATCTTCAGAGAATGTAATAATTATCTCAATTAGTATAACAGAATAGAAGACAATTTTTCAATATCTGATGTTGGTTGAAAAATGTTCTATGTAATCTGCATAAAGTTTTATGATTTCAGGTTTGGGGTTCGCATCAATGCCGTATTACCAGGCTTTATTAAAACACCCATGACAGATGCTGTCCCAGAGCATATTTTAGGAATGGCGGCAGCAAAATCTCCGTTAAACCGAGTGGGAACACCTGATGAAGTTGCTGAAGTTGTAACATTTTTATGTTCAAACAAGAGTTCTTTTGTCCATGGTGCGTCCATAGAAGTTACAGGGGGCTACCATTAGCTTTAAAAAAATTGCCTTCGAGTATCAAGAGGAGATTTTCCACTCGAATGAGTATGTAATTAATTAACAGGGTGAAGCATAAATAAAATCAAAATGAAATTTATTCTTATATCAGAGGACTGTAGATTTTCCATTTTAAATAAATAAAACAGCAATGAAAGTGTTGAAGTGACGTTTGACGGAATTATTTCTTCTTTCCTTTTAGTTTTCTCGCATGCCTGTGTGATTTGAAATGCATTTTTCGTTTCTCGTCGACGATTTCTTTGTATTTTCGTTTATTGAATTTTGAGAACTCTGCATCGGCCATAAGCTCATCGATGATCGTACGCTTTCGCTCTTTCTTAGTTAGACGACTGTTGTAATAGTCAAGCGGCGAATCCATGACTTTACCGATTTGAAAGTATTTAGGAAGTACTTTGAGATCGTTCTTTTTATAAAAGTGCTTAGGATCAAGAACGGACCGCATTTGAATAACTTCTAGATCGTGCCTGACTTCGTCTGTCATTTCAGGAGCAGGTAAATTGAACCATTTCTTTCCTTTAGTCTTTTCTCTTTCCCTACGTCTCTGCGCCTTTAATCGTTTCTGGCTCTCGTCGTACGTCGGAACAGATTCGAGCTTTTCAAAGCCTGGTTTAATAACAGACTTCTGTAATATTTTGTCCAATGGAGTCAACTCCTTTGTTATTTCTCTAACACTTGTAGAGTTTGGCGGCTGCTTTTTCGTCACGCTTTTCCAACCCATGTGTCGCTCGAATTCTTCGATATCAATGTCGTTGCTTGGTTTTCCTTTGCATTTTGTCGACGCAACCTCTTTCGATATTGACTCCAATTGCGCCGGATCGAAATCTGAAATATCGCGTTCAGGTTACGGTGTATCATTCCTTACAAAGCTGCTGATATTTGGCATAAGCTTAACCTTCGCTTACCAAAATCATCGCTGTCGGGATCATCGTCGTCGCTATCGGCAAGCGTATTTCTGTCCAAAAAATCGGCCCGTCCTTTCGTGTCAATGATGATGTCCATTTTTCTGCGTTTTAATTAAACAGTACCATGTATCACTTGCCACTTGGTGCGAATTCTAATTTCTATGCTACAAAGCACATGGGTTCAGCGGATTCAACGTTGCCAACCCTCCGGTGGCAAGAGGTCGTACTCAAAGTGAATATCGACCGTAGTTTGAATTTCAGGACCGTACAAAAATTTCACGGAGTACATTTTTGTTTTTTAAATTTTATCGTCGTATAATTACTAGAATTTTGCTTCTTTACTCAGGGATCAGACAGTTTTTAACCAAATAATTGGCATTTTTACTTCTAAGAATATTTCAAACTAACGATAAAGATTGTGAATTTTTCAACTATACGAAGCAGTTGCCGGATACTTGAAGAAAACATTTTCATTATTTTTGAATGAATAATTAAAGACATAACCAGAAATGTGACCTACTAGGACAGTTTCTTTATAGTTCTGTACTTGATTCTTTTTCAATATTAGAGGCTAGCCAAAAAATGCCTTAAATTCTTACAATTTTTCCAGGACCGTATATTTAGCGTACGGTCGAGCAGCTGGACCGTATGTTCGTACGGGAGGCGAAATTACCGCACAAATACGGTTGGCAACACGGCATGGGTTCACAATCAGTCACATAGCAGGTGTCGACATCTGTCGGCGTCGTGGCAAAACTTCGCCGACGCACATCGGGAATTAAACTCGAAAACAAGTTCGAGAATTTCTCTTGTTATTTGGTCTTTATCACGTAAGACTTACACAACGGACACACTTTCTCTAATTCGATATCAAAAACACATATTTTGTGAGCTTAAAATAACCTCGCATTATTTAGAAAGTTAAAATGTTAAAGCTTTAATTAGTCAATAATATGAAACTGCATAGAGTTGCCTAAGTGCAGGCGGGTTTTGTACGCCGTTAATTTATTTCAGTCATATTCCTTTGGTAAAATGCAAACTTTATATCTCTTGGGAGATAAATAATTGCATGTTTATTATAAATAAAATACTTACAGTTTCCTTTGAGTCCGCGTTGTTCCAAATAGGAAATTTTCCCAACTTCAATTCATCTCAAATCTTATCGATCAGAATTAAAAGTATTGTTCATATTGTACTGTACGGTAATATTTTCAATTACCGCAATATGTGAATAATAAAAAAGTGTTTACCACAAAGTTATCTTGAAATTCCAATCAATTTTCTGTACATACCGAAGTTACGCGGTTTATTATTTATTCATGTTTTCCCCCAACAATGATCGTTACTCAATTTCACTTCTAAGAATATTATACCCACACATAACACGGTGTGAAATATGCCCGGAGTAATGATTTCCCCTTTGCTTGAATTATCATTTTCCTTGCACATTGTGTTATGAAATTACTAAACGTTACTGATAATTGTATGTTGAATATGAATGCATTATCGATGTAATTATTTTTAAAGTTTGGACACCGCTGAAACAGAATTTTTGCGAAATACACTGTTTAAGTTTCATTTCTATTTGAATCCGTTGACGATCTGCATGCAAGCTGAACTCAACAACTCATGGCGGAAGTAAAACTGCAAGATGTGGAAGCAGTACGCTCTTATGTATTTGAAAGTCTGATGCAAAAAGAAACTAAAGCTCTGCAGCTGGTAGAACTCACGTGGGGGGAAACGCTCTATGGGAATATATGAGAACATGCACTTGATCGAGAAAGGACAGTGTATGAGTTTCAAAACGTAGGGTCAGTTCAGGGTTTTCGCAACAAAAAAAAAAGAAAAAAAAGTGACGTAAAACTACGAAAGTCAAAGAAATAAACACAAATAATTTGACTTCACGATCATATTTTGAAATGTTCAAAGTTGTGAAAGAATTCTATATTTTCCTTTAATACGCGATGGCTCGTGTGCATCAACTGATCTTCCTTCTGTTGTTGGAGTGTACCGTCATTTACTCAAAATTAAATAAATCTATAACGGAAAGTGTCCAAAATGATTCCATTCCAAGAAACAAAAATTCGGAAAATTTTCCTAGGCGCGTTTTACCGACAGAGAATTACGCATCAACGGACACACGGGTAATGTTTAAAGTAAAGAATTTTGACGAGTCAAAGGATTTGGACAATTCGAACAATTTTCCGAGCAATGAAGTACCCTTTGACATGGATGATGTACTTGAAATTTGGAATCCAAGAAACGTTGCGCAAGTTTGGGACTCCAAGTCGGACCGCGACGTGAACGTATCATCAAACTGTGACATGGCATTGGTTAAATATTTTCGAGGAGTTCTCAACGGCGACAATTGGGCTTTGAAAAGTAAGCAAAAGTTAACCGTATTTTGTTTTCAGGTGAATCGAAAAAATTGGATGTTCTTCAACGATGTATAAGGTTTACTGCCTAAATCAAAAGTTCGACCAAGTACAAACATTGTTAGAGATTCTTTTCGATAGTTTTTGTCTTTTCCTGACTTTTGATTAAGATGTACCGAACGTAAGACGTGGCTTTAACAGAAGTTTGAAAAAAATTGCATAAGTCTTGTGTTACATATTAATCTTGCAAAGTCCCACTTCTTTGATCCAATGTTTATCGCCATTCAAAACTCCCGTAGGGCCAATTCGCTGCAAGTTTCGAGTTGAACGAAAATCATTAAAAAAAAAAAAACGCTCTCAAACTAATTCCTCAACTCTTGTTCTCGATCGAGCAAAACAATAATTTCAACGCAGTAGGTATATCTATAGCTTGCATGATGTGGTACGGAACAAGCTTATATCGAAGCAAGGAAGTGTGAACGGCTTTACGTTGGATAAAAAATAGCAACTGCAACTAGTTCCATGACATAATGCGATACGAAACCCTTCCTTTTCTTCGCGAATGCCTTTCGAGTGTTCTCAATATCACACTTTCCGCCAACTTACTCTCGCCAGTGAAAGAACAACATTGCAATACCTATACTTGCAAAGGCTCACATAATTGAGTCGTTAATCATAGGAGTTTGTAATTTCCGCGGATCCAGTTACGTCCGATTACATGAGTACACGTCAACCTTTCAGTATAGGTAATAATAGTAATATGGTAAAGCTCGAAGCGGTAGTAAAATAAAACCTCGAAATTCAAGAGGTTCGATAACGTTCGCTCGAGCATCGCATTCCTCTCGTCAATTCGAATGCGCAAAGCACCGCGATCTCTGCACCCGGCACAATTTTTCGGCGAATGTATTTCCCGCGAGGGGTAACCCGTGGGATCATCAAATTGAGAGCCGCGGGAGCAGGATGCTTCCTGTAGAAAGTGAGAAAGCCATTCACCCCGGTGTGCGTAGGCACCGTGTATCCAATGGTTTTGCCACTCCTGCTGAGTACATAACGTGATTTAACACGTTCGCAAGCTGACCACTGCACGTCTACATGCGGTGCGTTTTGCCTTTATAGCCGAGAGCATGTATGGTTACGCAACGTTTCGCATTATATCCGCACAAGCTGCAGCCGACTGAAACATTCCCACTGCAGGCGCTGCAAGTACAGCATCGACTATAACGTAGGTAAACACGTGGGCTAGACGTTGCTAATAATAAAAAAGGTGAAACTGGTGAGTTTCACCCTATATTTGACGCACCGACGAGTGCTGGATTTCAGTTTGAGCAAAGTGAGCTCAGTTCCGATTCCCGATATGCTAAAGTCGGCGGTCATCGTTCATCAATAATTCCAGGTCGCTCCTTGAGCACGTGCTCGTTCCGAATGTGCAACATCTCCGATATTCATGTCGCGAGTCAAGTTCAGTTTGCTTGAAACATGCTGTTGGCAATATTCGGGACGAGAATGAGAATTTATTTACAATCGGCTGCACTCTGAGCAGATGCGTTTGCTCGTGGATGCACCTTACGGACATGACCGACAATGGACTGCAGTCATCACATTTCGAATTGTCTGATCTCGTAAGCTTCGCGGTGAAAGTACCGGACTTATGCAATATGGGATAATAAGTAATAGTTTAATAATTTATCGTTATATCACGTCACGGAACGTATATTCAATTATTTTTGAATTTCGAGCTAAGGTAAGGATATAATTAACGGATTATTTGGCTAAGAACCGAACTTTCTTTTTGTCGCGTTTCATTTTTTAGTGATGGATGCCGATGGAAGGCACACTTGGGGGTTGTTTTGGGGCAGCAGGTACTGGGTTGGATCGCCCGATCTGTGTCGCGAGATGAATCGCGAGGTGAAAGACACCGTTGGATTATTTGAAAGTGATCGCAAGGAGCATCTGGCAGCCCCGCCGTTCGGAGTTGACGTCAATTCCGTAAACTTAAGGCTTGACATTTTAAAGCCAGGCCTGAACGGAGTGAGTATTAATGACGGCTTGGGTAATATATACGAACTGGATTACCCAATTACGATATAACAATTGATCCGTCAGCCCGAAGGCTCTTGAGAATGCATTATAAATATTCAAAGAATAACGCGAGGAGCAATACCCAACATTTTCACCTATTGAATTTCGAATACGATTTGTTGGATAATTACTGTGTAGAACGATTAATAGCACATGTTAGCCTCGTGATTGAAAAATATCAACCGTACAGATCGTCTAAAATTATTGTCACTGCTGTGCGTGAAACACTATACTTTGCAATTATCTGAAAGCATATCCGATATCCTGCAATTTATGACGCTAACTTACGTACATTGGCACGTACGTTATACCTATACGTACAATACGCAGTGTTTCGGATATTCTAGGCACATATGGTGCAATGATTGCGAATTGGAAAGTGCCTGGTGTATAAATTTTTACAACCAACTGCATAATGTTGTTGATATTTTACCATATTTTACCGTAAATCATTGCATGTCGCATTTGAAACGAATCAACGAGGTAATCAGATGAAATTAAATGCCCAGACGCGCGATGTAACTCTTGGACTGTGCTTACCGGATCACTGTACCGTGGATGACGTTTCAATCCTTTTGAATTTCGCTGTCAATACATCGGCGAAGAATGTTCACAGAAAAATCGTTCTAAGCCACGTGCGAAATCTTTCGGACGGTTACACGCTGTGGAGTGATCACACGTTCTACATCATATTGTGAGTTCGCTATGGTCACAAATTAGTCGAGTCCATTTTGTCCCTTCTCTTGAAACTTTACTTTCAGAATCACGTCGTCATTCGTCCTGGTATTCGTAGTTTTTGGAACAATTTACGACGCTGCGCTAAGGTATCAAGTTCTACGTACCGACCAACAAAAGAGGAAAGACTCGAACGTTATTGTTGAGATGAAGAGTTTGAGACCCTCCGAAGATCTTGACGATGCGATTACAATTTCAAAGTTGTGGTCGGTCAAAAGTCACAATGGATCTTTAGGTAGGTACGTGTGCTTAAAATTTGCGGAAGGTTTGTACGTGACTGTAATGAGTTGAGGTCGTCTTACCGCATAGTTGTTAAACTTTTCAGATCTGGTGAATCAAAGGGACGTGCCAAGACCCTTGTCCGAGGCGCTTCTGTCGTTTAGCATTCTACTGAATATTTCGAAACTCGCAAGCTGGGAAGTCGGTGACGATACTTTGGCCCCGATACACGGACTGCGATTAATTTCACTTTTCTGGGTTATCCTGGTCCATACGTGTCTACTGGCGAACGAGATATCCGGTACGCGGGTCTCCACTAAACATTGCGTAACGCGTTCCTTGTATTCCGGGTTCGCACTACTCTGCTGAATGTTAAAATGAACGTAAATCAATGTTGGGACATTTTTCAGATAACATAATGTTCAGGACAAAGGCGGAAAGCGATTTTCTCTATCAAACTATAAGCAATGGTACTTATGCCGTCGACACATTTTTTTTTATGAGGTGAGTTCAACGGTCTACAAAACTTTTCTACGCTAGGAATTGGATTGGATATCACATTTCGAATCAACGCACAGTGACATTATGTTAACCTTTCTTGCAGTGGGTGCTTAGTATCCTTTCTCTACTTTCGCACGATAGCAAAACAACGGATGCGAGAGTTGCAAATTACGAAAGGCTTCATTGGCCAATTTTTACAATTTTTAGGAATGATGTGGTACCGTTATTTCAGGTACGGTATGATAATTGATCATTTTTATTATCCACCGATCATTCGACAGTTCTCGATGCTCATTAAACAGAAACGTTTTTGCTATCTTTTATCAGAATGGAACGTCTTAGTTTTGATTTCAATTATTGACAATCTGATAAAAAAGTAAGACCTTAATTTAATTTCGATACATTGATATTTCAGATTGACGCCACCGTATCTGCTCGTCATAGGATTCGTTCAAATATCCATGAAATGGTATCACGCTCATTCCGTAATCGAATTGCCTGCCTTGGATCACGACACTTGCGAAAAGTTTTGGTGGCGGAATGCTTTGTACGTGAACACTTACTTCCCGATGGAAGACAGAGTATGTTCCTAATTAAATGATCAACATTTAGTGAAAGTAAGGTCCTTCCTCTGAATTGTGTTTCTCGAAATTGGACTGAAATTTGTCGTTTCGACTTACAGTGTATGGTCTGGAGCTGGTACTTGGCAAACGACACGCAATTTTACACCGTCGGTATAATAATTCTGATAGTCGCAGCGAGGTGAGTTTCGATACGCGCAACCTGTCACGCGACAGATATTAATGCACGATCCTCTCTCTGTTCCCCAATCGTATAAATTAGTTTCCTCTACGTTGGAGCGGCGTTGGGAGTCTTGTTCCTGGTCGGTTCTTGGATAATCACGGCTATCGTTACCTTGAACACGGAACACGTTCCCACGTTAGTGAATGCTTTTCGAACATAGACCAAGGTTTAAAACGACAAAAAGAAAATTCCTTGACAATATCGTTGATTTATATGCTGACGATTGGTTCTCCTCAGAATTGAAGAACCCTTCGCTCATTACGAAAGCTTGTACGACAAGCCTTGGACGAGGATCGGACCTTACTTAATAGGAATGGCGACCGGATGGTTCCTCTTCAAAACGAAGTGTCAAATAAAGATGAATATGGTAAACGACGCTCTCATCTCCTCTCGGCAAGGTTGACCGAATGACGAATACTCGTTACATCTACTTTCTAGGTGACCGTAGCCTTTGGCTGGACAATTTCCCTCGCCACCATGTTGAGCATAGTCTACGGTTTGTACGGTAACACGTTTGGTCCGGTATTGTCCATAATGTACACGACTTTGTCGCATTCTGGCTGGGCATTGAGCGTCGCCTGGGTTCTGGTCGCTTGTGTCACAAGGCATGGAGGTAACGTTAGACTTTAATTCAAGTCATTCGAAATGCTGTATTGTCAATTGTACAATGGCGATCGAATTGAAAGATTAATCGAATCACGACGCATCGATTGCTCGGTTACCAAAAACGGACAAGGTGCGATCGTAATAGCTTGAATTTCATTCGGTTATACTAAATGAACTTAAAATTTCGCTAGGTATAATAAACAGCTTTCTTTCGTGGAAATATCTTTATCCACTATCAAGACTGACCTACTGCGCGTATCTCGTTCATCCCGCATTGATGCGTTCGATGATACTCAGGGGCGAGAGTTCCTTGCATCTTACCCAAGGTCTGGTGGTAAGTATTCCATTCACTTTCAGCAAGTACGAATGGAGATAATTCAGAGCATAGTGCCGTTGGCTTGATATCCTCTAAGGCGATTCTAAGAGGTATCACTTTCCTCAGTTAGATGCCGCCAGGCAGCACTGCGAAAGGTAGCGAAATCATTTAAACTCTATGAACTTCATGACTTGAAACCAATTACGTTTCTCCACAGGCAATGCTGTTCTTCGGCGTCACGGTGGCGTCGTACATGGTCTCCATTGTCCTAAGCCTCCTTTTCGAGGCGCCTATGGTGTCGCTTTTGCGGATCGTGCACCCCATGCGTCGATGGAAAAACGATTAAAATCTCTTGTCCAACGAAGTAACAGCACGCTACCAATTTATAAAATTTATCGTACAATCAAAGTTTATTAATAATAAGTAGTATTAATTGACAAGACTTAACACAACTCGTGAAACTAAAGACTTCTGTAGCTTTCAAAATTATAATAATGATAGTAACAATCGTATCGATAATTTACAGTATATTAATCACGCTTACAATAAGTAATTACAGCTTGTAGCTTAAAATTTTTCGTTTACAATTTTGGAATAAATTAGCTTTTCTACCGAATGTCCTACTTAGCGTTTGGTTCCAGGGATTTAGATAGAAATTTCGGCAGTATCTTCTCGTATGCCTAGTTTTATACATATATACTATGGTTATTTTGCGGTTAGCGAAAGAGCCATTTATGCGATTGAAGACTTGACTGCATATGTTTATTAAATATAATCCACCGCAGATTAAGCAGAGATGAAATTGAGTAGAATTCGTTTGTAATCCTTGTATATCTTTTTCTTCGTCCTCGTCAGCAAATTGCACAACATCATTTGTAAAACCCGCGCGCAAAATGATAGCTTTGAAAGTGACTGTATTCGAAGATGAAAGAGATGATACAATCATTACAGCAATTCAAGACCGCATAGAGAATTTCGTATTAAAACAGCAGGAATTAGTCGTTTTGATCAAATGACTCAGCCGTACGACTTCTGGCCCATGGTTACAAACGCATTTTTCTCACCTTCCGTTTTATCAAGCAATGTCTACAGTGTGTATAATTACCCTTCTTCCATGGTAATTTGCCAAAAACGAGTGATACACTTTGTTATTGTGAGTCCCCGTGCCTGGTCTCTGCAAAAACTGGTCCTACGGTCATGCAACTGTCAGATACCGAAAAGTGAGATCAAAGACCAGTTACAGAACTGGACACGGTATTATTTCATAAGCAAACAGACAAATCTCGACGTCAGCCGTCTCACGCAGGTTTACCGCTGATTAACTTTTTTTTATTATTATTTGATTTTATTTTTCGTTTCTTTCTACGTATTTTAAATCTTTGGTTGAATCGGAACATTCACTAACCATTAATCAATCGTTGCTAGCACATAGCTTACAACGTATGTATTACGAGCCCTACGCTCTGTGCATTTGCAATTGAATTCTCTAGATTCTACAAGATTTCATTAAAAATAAGAGAAGTTCTCTAGACATTAGCTACATCGCTTTATTGATGGTGCGTATAATAATTTGCAAAACGTGAGAATAATTTGAGTCAGCTTAGGCTGATCACAAGTTACTCAACGATCGTAAAATCATATACATCACGTCTCTATCTGATTGCGCAAAAAAAATTTTAGAATTTTTTAAATAACCTTACCTCATTATCTGCTAACCGCGTGAGGAAATTTTTTTGTAACAATGCCTAAAAGTTGACTCAGATTGTTATGTTATTTTGGCTCGTTACTTTACGACAGTGTTTAATCATCATTTTTATGAGCACTTTCTGCGACGCGGGCTTTGAATTTGCAAAATCCGAGAACTATTCAACTATTTAAAGAGAGAGAAAAGAAAGGCAAAGACTGACCACGCCCGCAGCTATATATATATACAACCTGACCCAAAATGTTAAATACAAAAATTCTGCTACCGATTTTTAGACAAGCGTAAGTATTAAATGATCCGTGTAGAATTTTTCGGAACTCTACTAATTGTCACTACGCATACGTTGATATCTTTGACACGAGTGGTACCGAATTTCGCCACTTACCTGTATTACAAAAGCGTGCATAAAATACACGACAGAAAAGTTATTTCATACGCCGATAATAATCACAGGACAAGATTGCACAGACGCGAATATTCGTTGAATTTATTTTAAAACCGTCTAGTTGTGAAAATTTTGATTCACTCGTGACGTGATTTCTTCCTAGTCGTCACGATCAGTTGATTACTCAACGGGGTGAACATTGCGCAAGGCTCACGTAAACACGAGATACGAAATGATGCATACGTTTTGCCGGTCTGATTCGTCTTGTGTGCCGTAAATCGTTAAAAAAAAGTCGCAAGACGTAATAGCGGGCTGGTTTACTTGTTGCGAAAAATGCAAAACATTATAATTAATGCATTTAAAGTGCGAATCCACCGCCAACTTTACCGAATAAAATTTCCAGCAAGTAGTTCTGCATGTGCTAATTTTTCGCGCGATCACTGGAACGCGACGTTTATTTATATAATTTGCGGCAGGTGAGGCATCAAGTTTTATGACACAGTAATTGTAGCTGATCTTAGTGTATAGTATTACTTTTATCCAAGTAGGTTTTTTCTTTATCTATTTTTATCCCGCTGTTATACCTGCAGAAGTTACGTATGGCAATTTGCAATTGTGCGGACTGTATTCGTGATACATATATGTAACGCATTACGTGATTTGTATACAAGCAGTTCTGGAGAAATGAGCTGCGCATTTCAACAAATGACCGAACGCTGCAACGGAGCTAAAGAACTTCACTTTCGGCCCGATGTGTCGAGATTTTAGCACAAGCAGTTCAACGAGAGTAAAAATTATTGCATCATCCGCCACGCTGCTGCAATTATTACACGCATTTTTATATAATCTTATACAATTGAATCTACGTTTAAGCGTTTAAATTTTTGAGAGTAACTGTCACGTTCTCACTTTACACAACGTCGGTCAAATTCATCGATCGGAAAGAGTGAGGAAACGCGATGGACAAGAAATAAATCAAAATTTTTGGACCACTCTTTTGGGTGTTTCATTCGACTGTTATTACACCGTCATGGTATTGGTAAAATCCAAGTATACGGAATTGAGTTACGTATGCTTTTTAGGTATGTTGAAAGGTGAGTCCCCTAATTATAATTTCACTTTCGTTAAGGACGTATCGGAAATCGTTGACTATCGGAGACGTCGGAGATATGCTGCTGAATGAGAAAGCAGGACGATTTTTAAGTGGTACATTACAGACATCCCCGATGTCACTCGGTATCACAGCCTCATTCCACAGCGACTAATTCAGTCGGAATATCTAGGCTTGCGATATTTTTAACAATGTTAAATTTCGAACAACGACAATGGAGTTAAACTTCATTGCGGGCACTGAAATTTCGCATGTTTTTTCTCACGCTTCACAGCCTCGCCGCATGTAACGGCGTAATCGCGACAATTGAGAAATTTCACGACTACAGAGAGAAAGGAATCGTGGGCAGATCAGCACGTTCAGAATTATATTCTTTGCTGCAAACTCAACGATACGTTTCTCATTACATTTATATATATTTAAGAACGATCGTGAACCACGACGAGAATCCATATGTCGGGATAACGTCGAGATTCAGCCCCGAGGCCATAACGAGATAGGAATCGTTCCTGGAGGGTGCAAGGTCGTTCGATTCAAGCCAACATCCCGACTGAAACACGACTCTGAAAAACCGTAGAAAGTGAAACCAGAATTTAAGAAGCCGGCGAAGAAGGCTGCGCAGTACAGCCGCCAATAATACCGGTTTGAAAAGAAAGTTTTGGGATAGACCGTCGTCGCCGACGTGACTCTTGGACGAGCGTTGTGTTGGTTAGGCACCGGCACCTCTTGACCATTCGTAACTCCCGACTAAGCTTATCAATGATAATGCCAATCCACCTTTAAATGTGTGTTACGGGGTACTCGTGTTCGTGCTGCGCATTTACGTCGGACTTGTTTTACATTAGAAACGTTTCGGAGGAACGCCCCGCCCTCGCGATATTTATATTAAAATATGTATATTAGTATATATCGAGATATACATTATTGCACAATCGTTTCAACGACACCGATTTAAGAATTTTTTTATTATTATTGCTTGTTTGAATAACGAACTGATTTTCTCAAATATTTCAAACTTTCAGAAATGGAGATACGATCACGAATCGGATCGTTGTTCATTATATTAGCGCATAGGACACAAAAACAACTTGTTATTCTACGAAAGAGTACGTGATGAAGTAAATTATCTTGACGTCAGGTGTTTGTTGTCAGTAACTTTGAACTGATATTTGTGTCAAAAATTAATTCCCGGAATCATAATAATTATTGTGCTTTACATCGACGACGCACCACAATTACAGTTCGTTTCAGGATGCGTTCGATCAATATTAATAACGAAATGGTGTGGAGATCGTTGCGTAATCAAGCACATCTAACAGTAAGTATAATTAATCCCCGATTACGAATCGTCTGGCAAGTTCAGCTTGGCAAAACATTTTTCCAAACTTTGGAACGCGATTAGACACGACTAGAAATATTTTTTTCAACAATTTATAATTAGTCGGAATAGCATTGGAAGTATTGTTCCTAGTTGGATCGTAGATAGGTACCGAAAACCACGACCATCAAATTAAACAGGAAACACTTGTTATACCCAGGTTGGTAGATATGTTGGCGATCGGCGGGTTGGTAAAACGAGAAGTATAATAGTAAATAGTTGAATAAATATTTCATGACATGATTATTGGTAGGCCCGTAAAAGTGCATCCTTAGAATTGAAAAGTCCTTCACGCTTAGCGTTAGACCTTGGATGTTGATTCGAGCTTACTTAACAGGTTTGCCCGCGGATTGGTTCCTCTTCACAACCAAATGTCAAACAAAGATTCAAGTAGGTACATTATCAGGAAATACGGAGTTCCATTACCGAAAATCTGTGATCGCTGACCTGTAGCGTATATTGTTTTTTAACCCTCAAAAGCGGGAGTTGTACTATTAAAATAACCCGTTTGTATTATTACCACGTGTTCAATTTACTCAAACCGGTATTATTCTTGATGCACGGATAGCAGTGTTCACGTCCGCGTGTCACATCCTCAATGTCCTCTGCCCCTAGATGTTAGGTGCACTCTACAGTTTATTATAAATTGTTTCATACTATTTCTTTACCTCGTGTTTTATTTTCTCAAACCGCTTGAGGAAATTTTTCTGGATATTTTTACTTCGAACCGCTTGCACGGTTTGTCCCTTTCTCTTCCTTCATTGTAGAACGAAGTAGTATCGATGATAATCTAGATAAATCGCCTTTGTATGTGTCCGTCAAAGGCATCTTGTAAATATTTTCCAAGGATTAAGTAAATGCCTAAAAATACCGTAGCACAAAAACATCGATAGATGATATAGACATTGAAGAGACACGAAGATAGAGAAATGATAATTAGTTATTTCCATTACTATAGAAAAAATTACAAGTATCGTTATACTCTCCGTTAATACCGTGTGCAGTTTCTACTACGAGTTTATTAATGTTTTATTGCACCTAAGAAAAGTCGTAATAACAATTAGTAATGCAGTAAGCTGAATCAGTGTCTGACGTAAGAAGCAGAGTTGTGGCAATTCATATCATTGCAAAGCCTATAACAGCACCTACGACATTAGGTAACGCTAGATGTATTAATACTTTCATAGGTTGTACGGATTGAATTGGCAGGCTTACGTCGAGACATTGACGCAGAAAAGGATTTATGGCTAAACTACACGGGAGTATTGTTGCATCGTAAAATGCACCCCCGGAGCAGGTTTCCACTGTATAGAAGGAAATTTCACAAGTAAATTTCATGTAATTTAAAACGCACTAGACGGATTTTCTGCCTTGAGGAAGCGACGAAACGTTTATAATACCGTATCATCAACCGCCGTATATTGCGAAATACATTTTCCAGGAAATTGACAGACGACTGTATGAAAGACATATCGACTAATGTAAGAGAGTCACGCAAATTATACCGTATACAAACATTTATCCGGTCTTTTCACGTGGAACCGCGCTCGGAGAGGTGAAAAGTTTAATACTTCTAGTTTTTTTCCTTTTTGTATTAAACATGTTTTTCGACATTTGTTTATCTATGTTTCTTTTTCGGACCGTGATAGTTTACGCAAAAAGACTTGTCGTGCAACGAGCAACAATGAGGAGACGATTAATTATTTGGGAAAACCTGAAGAAAGATTAGGATATAAATGGAGGGAGAAAGAGCATAGTCATGGTTCTTCTGACAGGTTGCGTTTGATCAGCCGAACAGCGATTTTATAAGACGGATACATACCGTCGCTAAAGTGGGGGGTCAATTTTTACTTCCAAAAGGCGACGTTCATTCGTTACACAGAAGTAAGAATTTCTTGCCTTCTGAGAAGAGCTGGCCGATATTCGTGCAGTTTTAGGGGGTCGGTGTAATCATGGGTAGAAAACAGCTAACAATCTCCATGTCGCAATACAAGTATCGACTTGTGTGACACACAACGCAAACGGAGTATTTTTATGACAAAACTGATTATTCAATTTCAAAAGAGATATACTCATTGAATCATTCCAATGTAAGGGATTTTGTATCTTTCCCATGGATCAGAATTGACTGTCCATAGATCGAAATGTCAATATATCGCGCTGCACTGCACTGAGAAAAGAGTTTATTTATTGTTAACAAACGTATATTTGGATACGATGAAATAAATGTTTTGTTATTATTACCAAACTTTAGTTGAGCCAAATATGATTTGTCAACTATTAACAAATTTCTATCGACCATTATTTGGCTCAGCTGGAATTTGATAATAATAACAAAACATTTAACTCGCCATATTCAAATATACGTTCGTTAACGGCGAGTAAACTCTTTTCTCGACGTGTCCTTCTTAATTTGGCACGTATCATACGCATCGAGGATGTTGCTCGGAAGTTTGGGAACATTAATCACCGCACTGACTATTGAAATTCGAATGAATGCTATCCGCCTGACACAAGCCGACGAAGAGATACGCAAGCAGGGCATTTCTCCAACCACACAGATACTCAATACTTTTCGTACCGTTTAGACCGGCTTATTTCGTTACGGCGTTGCTAAAGAAGACGTTATTATACGTACATAAACACCTTGAAGTGTGTCAAGTTGCGGACTCGGTGTGCAAAGAAGAACACGGAAAAAATATTACCGGTCAAATATCAAGTATCGTATAGATACAGATACGCATGCACGGGAATGGGTCACGTAACAATATAACGGCTAATGTAAAATTCAAAACCCTGTCTTTTTCGTCCGTCTAATGTTTAATTTAGCACCTCCGGGACGTTTGATTAATCCGTGCATCAGCATAGGTATAGGTATAGGTATAATTGTTAATTATGTACCCTTGGAGATGTAACGGTGCAGGCGATTTGAATATAACTTGCAAGACAATCGTCGACGGCATGCGATGCATCCGAGGCTAGGAAAGTGAATTTAGTCAACTATTAAACCGCTAGTTGGTATGAGTTTTGAGTTTTCACCGTCCCCCTCCAGAACCCGGAGGTGCCTTTCTTTGCGGAGGCAAAGCCGGCTGAAACTGACTAAAGCGAAGCATTTCTCCGCGCGCATCTAGTTAGCCGTCCGCAGTTTACCGCCAAACGTCCCGCGAAAAGGAACCGTTAAAAATATTCGAAAAACAGATCGAACCTTTTCGAAAGGATTGAAAAATAATTAAACATTTTTATTGTAAATCGTCAATAAATTCGATTAACCTCTGCGCAATTAATCGTTATAATTCATTCATACGTGAGTTTGATCTACTCGACTTGTCGATACTTGACTCTGCGTGTGCGAAAGCCCTCTAAAATCGTGCTTTTCCAAAGATAAAATTGAAAAATTGAACAAGATCGTAATTCTGTACTTTCGCATGGATTCTTTACGTTCAATGATAAAAAATCGAATCGATACTCGGTGATTAAATACCACATACCAAATGTGTCTTAGTATTTATCGAACGTGTGAATAAACCATTAAACTAGGAAATAAACAAACAGCGAGTGCAGGTGAAGTAAGAAAGGTATCGTGTCGGATGGGAATAAATCAACAACGCGCATCGCACGCAACAATTACAAATATGCAAATAATACTCGATATTAATTAACCATGAAATAGCAAGAGCGATACGGATCGGTAAAGGAATAAAAAAAAAAGAAGAATAAACGACGGTAATTAGGCGCGATAACATCTCAGAAAATGTCGGGAAAAAGTTGTGTGAAAATGAATCTATTAATAGCCGTCGCCTGTGCGATAATAATCGGCAAGATTGACGCCCAAGACAGCCTTCTAAAGTTGGAATCCCCTTTAGTTCTGGACTCAAAGGACATCGAATCCTCGGTGCACAAAACGCGGAGCCTTCCGCAACCGGAAGAAGCCTTGCGCGGAAATTGGTCGACGCTCCAGGAGGATTTGGACGTGTTTAACACTCGATGGCTCGCGGAAAATTGGATCGAGGGAAAATACCCGGTTTCATCCGAGTGCTCGAAGGACGTGACGCGGTTCGTTGACGGGTTGAAGCGGAAGGATTTATGGGCGAGAAAGAGTGAGTCTTTGACAAAATCAATTGAACCAACGTACCGATCAATTCCGCGATCCGCGTATTCTAATTTATTCGCCCATCAGATTCGTTATTATACCTGCTGCAGCCTCGCATAACACCTTGCGCAACGTGGCACGAAATTTATGCAAATTATTTATTCCATAAATCCCGTTCCTCCTCTCGTTCAAGTTACGTGACGCAAGTCTTTCTCATTTCGACATTTTACGAGTTATTCTCGCAGCTACTTCCGTTTATTTATCATCGATGATAAAAATGAAGGAAATTTCCTCGATCACTCATCTTCGAACGTTTAATATCGGTAATTTTAATCATCAACATTTGCATTAATCCCGACTTTTTTCAACGGCATTCTGACGAATAAATTTGAATACTATTATCCGTGTGCTGCTTGCGAGAACATTTTTCACCAGATAGACAATCGCGTTGGGTATTATACGCGATTATAATAATGCGGAAGTATTTTTCCTACAAATATTAGACAAAGAATTTGCAACTTAATTCTGGCAAACACGCGTCGAGTAAAGATTGCGAAACGATTCGTCTCAAGTCTCGAGGTGGCGCAAGAACACGGACAAATTTATTGTACCAATAGAAAGTTCAGCTGCAGGAGCAACGCGTTGTTCTGACTCGCTTGATTCGACGGTTGAAGTTTTACACGAATCGGATACGCGTATAGATCTTTATTTGGTAGTTTTCAACATTACGTGAGGTAGGTACGAAGGTATCAAGGCTGCGGAAGGAGCCCCTAATATTCGGATGAAAGTTAAATCGACAACTTTTACTCGATGGTGGAAAGAATGGGGCTTGAAACAAAGCGTTGCGAGCATGAATAATAATCGTCGTTGTTGCTTGGCGAATCTGATGTGAGATTTCTGAAGAAATAGAAATCATTCGATGCTCAAAAATAATCTTCGCTCCGTGGAGAAAACGTTTGATCATCCCAAATGCAACGATTGATTTTCTAACGGGATTTTCTGTCCGACACAAACGACACTGTTACTACTTATGCTTCGTCATTATACGCAATGAGACTTCGGAAAGGTAACCGAAGAAAGTATATCTGTCGAATAATGAAAAATTGTTCAGGAATCATGACTGATTTGTCGGTTGCGTGGATGGAATGCAATACTTGTTAACGAAACGAGTGAATTTCGACAATCGCGGAGAAAACACCGACAAACGCGACCCGAGTCACGAGTCATTTTATCGATTTGACAAACTTTCTTCGGCGATAAATTGGAATAAAAGCAAGACTGCTTGACCCAATTAGCCTTGAAATAAGCAATCTGACGATAATTTGGCAAACGCGAAGAATCGATGTGCCGCGTAGTTTGTTTTCATTGCAACAAACATCGGTTTTTCGGTCGGTTGGTTTCTCAGGAAGACCCGAAGCCTTCGCCTCGAGCTGCTTTCAACGCTCGATACGGTTTCACTCGGTTCTCACGTAGCTCGGTGGTGAAACAATGGGACAAATATCTCCCGGGGCATCCCGGATTTTCTTGCCAGCCAACCGGATTCCCAACAAACGCGCTTCTCCTGCATTGGCGTAAAGAAGGTACACACAACAGTCGCATCCGAGTCTCACTTTCGACCATTTTATACGTTCTTGGGTCAATGCCACCGCTCCTAACGAGTGTTTTCCTCGTTATTGCGAGCTGGATTTTGTCGGTTAATTGTCAGATTGGGGCTAAACACCAGCTGCGGAATTACCGCTGGTCGCTAAAAATTACAGAGTTCGCTTTCAAGATCCTCTTAATTACCCCCCGACTCAACATTCATCCGCGTTCCCATGGTATTAAACACCAAAGGTCCCCGTGACATCATGTTGCAACTGCATCGCGAGTTCACTTCCTGGTGCGATGCAGTGAAATAATTCAGTGAAAGTATATAAATAATCATCTCACGGTGCGGTATCTTCATCTGGGTTATTATGCCTGCACGACTGGCGTATTTCTCAAGGCGCAATAAGTCCAATTCTGCGTAGCTCGAGTTTTCTTCGAAAATACCAATACGTCAGACTGGCTACCCGCGAGTTGAAAATTCTCCGAAACTTTCTACTCTGAGTGCCGGAGCACTCGGTCCAGACCGTGTATTACCTCCGGTAGTCGCTGCGCCAGGTGGGATACGGAGCCACTTTTCTTTGGCTTCATTGGCGATTGGATAACTATCTGAATGTCCGGTTTCAAGGCCGTAGAGAGTTTGCAAGATTCCACGATCGAATCGTCTAGTAAATATGATAGGACGGGGATTGCTGTATGAGGTGTCTACGTGCTCTTAGAAATTTTCACACTTGTTGGATCGATCACCAATTCATATCACGGAGCAACTGTATGCGCGTCATTTCAAATCAAGGTTACAGTCAATAGTGACGATATTCCACCTCGATGCAATCTCTGGAGTGTCGCAATTTAGCGAATTGACAACAATTGTACCGATTCAATAATCCACACAGTCGTATTCGGTAAAACAATCACGATTTCCATTTCCAATTTTACTTTCAATCCGTTTGTAATATATATATGTGTATAATATACCCTATTAAACAATCTTAAAAACTTGAGTACTGGATCCTTCTCACTGACAATGAACAACCCATAAGCAGATATTCGCTTCAAAAATTTTAAATGTCCAGACGAAGCCCAACAATTTCAGGTTCTCTGTTCCTCAAGTGTTCATAAAAAATACGAGTGTCTGCGGAAGTTTCAGAGAGTTATTCGTATTTGCGCGTGAACTATACGAAGCATTACGTCCCAAATTTTGGGTAGGATCTTTAGTCCTGTTACATAAAATTATCGCCAGAGGGTATTTGCGGGTTTTTTTTTTCGGTGACTCTGCACTTCAGTATTATATCACGAGCTAAAACATCACGCAATTATTCGCATCGTTAATGTACCTTCTCATTTCTCCTTGTCAATTTTTTTCTCCACCTTCTCCTATCTTCAATTTTTTTTTTTTTTTTTTTTTATACAACCAAGATTAATGGCACAATACCGCTGTCCTGACAGCTTGAAGTACTTGGACACGTCTGATGCGGTCTCAAAATTTCATACCTCTCGAGTTTCCCGCACCAGCACACTTTCCACTAATTTTTCTTCACACGTCCACGGAAATAATCCAACCCGTTCCTAATTGTTACTACAGTCACGGTCGTAGACGCAGCATGATCCTAGAGCGGTAACAACGTGAGAAAGTATTTCAGTAAGAACGTCTCAATTACTCCGGAACAAACAATGCTCGTTAACCGCTCAACGCGCGGTCAACATTAAGCGTACTTGTTAGATGAAACGAAGGTTTTTCAAATTTATCTTGCGGACGTATGGAAGGTATACTCGCGCGTTACCAGGATAGAAAAGTCATTCGATGACCTAGGCCTTTCTACGGGTGAATTGTTTGATCGTTGAAAACATATAAGACGAATACTTCATTTGCTCATCTTTCCGGCGACGTGACGTAACGAAAATTTGATCGCAGGTACGACAGACAGGACGGGCTTTGCAATTTTCGCTAATACAACGTGTGAAATCTCAAAACTCAAGTTAAAAATGACGCGACGGTATTCGCGCGTGGATCTTGAAAGTTAAGACACAGATACTCAACTCTCGATTATACAACGCTGTGTTAACGAGTGCAGGCAGGTTACGTTTCATCCGCTTTCCTGTAGCTTGTAACAGGTGAGATGTTCGGTGAAAATACGCTTCTCACGTCGATCCAAAGATCGATTGATCTGTACGCGGTGCACGATTCCTGACCAAAAATTTTTGAATAACACGATCTCTCGCAATATGTGATTTACGAATGACTGCGGTGAAATAGAAAGTATCCCTGTTGATATTGTTATGTTTATCATTGTTACCATTATTATTGTCGTTATTAGGCCAAACCACTTCGGATCTCGGTAATCGTCTGTTTGTACGACACGACAAACAGCATCTCCTACAGTCACGTGAGAGTACGTTTCATGATAGGCAGTGCATCCAAAAGTGTTACGACTCTACAGGCACTTGAATCACAGCGGTTTCCAACTGACAATTACAGAGCAATGTTCGAACCTCGTACTCCGTGACGTTGTTGCAAAGTCACGCGCGTCAAAAGGCGCTTAGTTTAAATAGCCGGTTGTACGAATCACGTAACACCCTTCTTAGATTGACACGTGGAATACAAAAAAAAAAAAAAATTAAAACTTAATAACAGAAATGTTCTCCAGATGAATTGCATCATCGAGAAACAGGTACTGAAATTCTACTCAATCGCCGTGATTTATTACATATCTACATTCTGTTCACTTTGGTATTTGAAAGGTCTAGGTTCGATTTCAAATCCTGACCCGTATTATGCCATGCAAAAAATAACTAAATGAAATAAAAAATTGACAAGTAAGAGAATAGTGAACAATCGTCTTATGCTATATCCCATGTCACGAATGTTGTTATTTATAATCGAATATTAATTCGACTTGTCAATAGGACACGCTGCACGCTATATGTATAACGCACAAGCGTGTTGCGCACAGGCATATAGCGAAGGTAAAAGCAAACCGTAAAGCCTCGGGAGTCAAAGTAGGAAGGATCACTTTCGCTGGTTCCAAAGCGTGTTTTGGTTACGAAAATTCGACAGTCCGGTCCGAGCCACGAATCGTTCACTCGTTTGCTATACCCGCACACGCGGGCGCCCTTACCTAACAGTAATTAACCAATGAGCATGCCTGCGCAGAGTATTCTGAGAGGTCTACCTACCGAGAGTGCTGACTCTGACCCAAATAGCTCATCGAGCATAGATACTTGTTATTGAATCGAAATTCATCTTACACAACAGAACCGCACTGCGTTATGCAGCTTTCTCCCTATCCTTGAGACGTATTCGAGTAGGTATTCGGATGTTTTCAGGAATGCGATTATATTGCTTGGGATCTGAAAAACGGCCTTCCGCGGCATACTGAAAGAGTTGTTGCAAAACAGGTGTCGGTAAAAGTTTTAGCAGTCTATACTGGTTAATCGGCTTTTCGCTTATTCGATGTCAACTGACAGCTCATTATGGTCTCGCAATATGTGCGCGCGGCATGTCGTTCTAAGGCCTCAGGGCCTGCTGAGCACATGCTGTGCAACAATATATAGGTGTGGTGGGAAAACTTGGTGACCACCTTAAAAATGTAACACATTCGTACATAAGTACGCGTTCGGGTTTGTACGTGAAACGAGATAGCGGAGCGTGATGATTTCGGTTGTGAAGTCGCTGCGCATAACAGGCATTGCCATTCGCATATTATGTCAAAACCCATTCAGTAATATGCTTTCTTAATCCATGGTGGGAACGGGGCGAGGCTTCTGCTGCTCAGGTTGACGGCAGCAATTACACGAGTTCTGCCGTTTTTCCTCACTTTGAATATTGCAGCTCCTCTGTGTTATTTCACCATCGCTTCAATGCTTCCTGAAAGTTCTGCAGGACACGAATTATGCAAGAGTAATGGTTCCGCGATATTACCGGAGATAATCGCAATGTGGGTGTCGCGCGTTGTAGGTATACTGCGATCCGGATACGATACAGAACAAAGTGGTCAACATGGTTAACACATGGCAACAAAGCTGGCAAGAAAGCCGTTCTCTTTTCAAATCACTTTCCCTGACCATAACAACCGCTGACTCGACGCGATATTACGGCACAAAAAGAATCACCACGACGACGCTGCTTGTCTCCAGGTTGGAAATAACGAGGGCAAAATCGGCGCTAGCCGACTTTCGGTCGTTATTATTCACTGTTTCATTGACACTAGTTAATTCAGGCACCAGACGAGTCTAAACATTCAAGTTATTCATCGATACTTGAACTCATACTTGAAACAAAATCGTGCAGTGTTCAAATTTCTTATCGTGGAAAAAAGTATTCTTTAAAAAAAACCCATACTTTAGGACTAGTTAAACAAAACATCACAAGTATTGGACAAATTTTTTTCTTTCCTACAGTTGTTCGTAGTGTAGACCGGATCCGAAAGCATTTCGTCACGAAAATAATTGGAGTATCCCATGCTTTCCGAAGAAATGATAGTCAAATATTATTTACATCGACGCAAGACTCGATCGTCTTAAAAATATCGAACAATGGTTGAAGAAAGCACGAGTCTGAGTCGTCAGTTTTTTAATGAATGCGGAAGAACTTGGCTCGTGTGGCTTCACCGGATAACGAAAGAATCCCGGAAAGTGATAATCTGTCTGTGAACTTCGCGGACAATTAGCCTCGGCAATGGCCATAAGAGAAACACGGTAGATCAAAGTGGCAGCGTTGCGACTGGGTCACCACTATGGTTATGAGGCGGGTAACTGAGGATTACGACGATGGCGTGGCAAGATTACGATAAACCGGTTGAGAGGTGTGGATTCCGAAACGTGGATAGAAAAGCGAAGAATGCAGTTTCTTTGCAATCAAGATTCCAGCACACTCACCATAGCGGTCCGATCCAATTATGAGCGGCTATTCCCGCGACGTATGGGCATTGCATTGCATCGAACCATGCCAAGTTGAAAATAAGGACTAGTGAGCCGCGTGTTGCTGAACTTGACTTTGAATCGAAGTTCAAGACGCCGACAATGACACAACTCTTACAGAATCCATTGTCATTCTAATTTCATTGTAATATATGTATGTACCTCGGCTAAATCTGATCTGGTCCAATACGCCTTACATGCATAATAATAGACACCTAGCTCCTCGCTAGTCCTTGGACGAATTTCGTATCTCACGCGTACGAAATGACTCGACGTACGAACCGTTCTCTGACTCACTGGTGACGAATTTCTTCATGGATGAGCAGTGAGCACACACCTGGAACTGATTAAAAAATACCCGCCGCTTTCACTCCCTGCATTCTTCGATGTTGCGTAAACTCTCGACGAAATATGACCTTGGTATCGTTGTGAAGGAAACGCTAATATCAACTTAGCACTGTTTCTAAACGCATTTGTAACCATTAGACGCACAATTAGATAGTCACAAATTATTCAAAAGGCCAAGATCCATGCACGTACAAATTCAGTTTATCATCTTTAAACCGATGTTACGCTCAGTGATGAATTGCTCGCGCAGATGGATTCATCTGATGTTAACCCGCATTCCGGAGGCTGCACGGATACTCGTTAGTTGGAACTCTGACCATAACAGATTTAAACGTGCTTCTTACCCCGTATAAATTTGCAATTAAAGTAAGATACTATTGTTCCAACCGCCTGTAGTAGTCACAAAGGATTCTTCCATGCAGCCTACTGGCACGCCTTCGGTACGCCCAGCAGAACTGGTTCTTCAAGGGACGATAGTACTGGTGCAACTTCCTCTATGGGGCAATAACAAAATCGAACCGTGTAGCCGAAAAAGGGAACCGTAGATATACACGAAAAAGCAGACAAAACCAAAGACCAATGCCACAAGTTATCTACCAAGTCATACCTTTCGGTTGAAAAGAAAAAAAGATTACAAGATGATAAGTTATACTTATGATGAAAATGTAATTATCAAAAATGTGCCATTTATCATATTCGAAGGAATGAATAATTTATGAATTCAAATGGCATGCTTCAGACTTTGGAGACGGTTTTGTCGTATCTGTCATTTGGCAACGAGTGACCAAACGCGATTCGTAATATCCACGGCAGAAAGTGTAATTTTGAAATATTATCCGGTTGAATTGCGACTGTTTTTTGAGACCCACATAAGACCGGATTCCGTTTCACGTTATTGCTTGCTTCCACGCTGGCGCGGGAGATACTCGAGGCCGAAGTTTGATGCCATCCGCGATGAGGTAACACTTTCTATTCGGGAAGTAAGAAAAGTTATCTAACCGCTGCCCACCGGACCCGACACTATTCAAGCATCTTCAAAGAGAAGCGACTCGCGTCGCGTTCCGAGATGAAATAACCACTCATTACAATTGTCTGCGTATAACGAAAGGCTTGCGTACTTGCTTGCTTTGTAATTTTTAGTTCGTTCCCCAAACTGAAATCGAGGTTGGACTTGATTAAATGGATCAAATCGGTCATACTTTCACAACAGGATTTTTCCTTGCCTGTCATCCAGAAATTGCAGATCCTGTATAACTTTTGATACGATATCCTTGAAAAATTTTTGATAAGCCTGAATACATACGACCGTTTGAATCGAATAAGGTGTGAAACATGCGCGACTAGTTCCAATCATCTATCTTTCTTCAACAAGCATCTTTGATTCTTTGTATTACAAAAAAAAAAAGATATAATTTTAAGACTTGAACACGTTTCGTTTCAGTGGACGATGCGTCTGGAAGATTTGCAAACAGTTTCTACTGGGGGAATTCTTACTTCATGGGATCAGCAACGGAGTGTAGCTTTATCGGGATGGACTACAACAAGGGTAACCAACAGTTCACGACAGCCGCGAACGAGGTTCGTGAATTTACCTCCGAACCAAGAAAGAAAAAGAACTACGGACTGAGCGGAGCCGGTCTCCTTTCGCCCACCATCTCCGATATCCCACCATTCAAAATTGGCTTCTACATGATCAAGATCAACGTGAACGGATCCGTTAGTCCAGTGGTAGGTGCTTCTTTTCGATTCGATAGAATGCTTGTAATTGTTCTGGAACTAGAGCTGCCCAATCATCTGTGCAAAAAATGTTGACTACAGTACACTAGCACTTTCTCACGTTGCTACCACTAAGTCACGTCTACGAATACTTTTCAGCCGCGTAAAATTCACGTTGGAGTTTGCCTTCCGTTTTCTTGTACCTCGACCGATGTGACCGTGGTGGCAAAACTGGCGGCCAGCAAATCTGCGGCTAAACATTCCAGCATCGATAAGGTTCGAGATCAGCACAACCCGTATGATATGTTCACAGATTCCGTCTTCTGGGCACTGTTGTAAGTATTTTGGAGCCTTTTTCGCTGTACGTGTTATGTAATTCATTCTCTGTGTGATAGTGAAAGAGAGGGAGAGAGAGAGAGAGAGAGAGTTCTTGCGTTGAGAAAGTGATTGACAGAATTTTGATTAAAATCGAGTAAAGTAGTTCACTCCTCGTTCGAATGACATGCAAACTTGGCTCTCACAACTTTTTATTCAACTCAATAACCTTTCAGCGGATCGACTGTCCTCGTGATAGTCTTAATGACTACTGGTACCACTTACGATGTCTATCTGACAAAAAAGGTGAAACGTGCCACGTTGAACTACGACTTGGAGAAGCATGCAAAATTGGAACAACTATCCGGTGGAAAAATTTCAAATGGTAAGTAGAGACGGTTCCTTATTAAATTCAAGTAGTATAGAGTATTTTCGGTTATTTCATTCACACGGAATATTTTGAATCGCTAACGCCAGATAACCACAAAGGCTTGACGATCCGAAAATTATTCATCATATGGATCACCGATATTGCACGGAGTTTGCCTACACGCGTATCTTTCCATCTTTGTGGGAAGAAACTATAAGCCGGATACTTAGTGTTGAAACAAACATTTGTCGATGATGTAATACAAATTCGGTTTCATGACAATCGTCGACTTTTCGGGAAATAATTTTTGCACAGAAGAATAAATACAATAGTCGTCAATGTTATTTTGTACTATGAATGGGAATATGACATGTACTAAAACGCACTGACGTGATACGTTCAAGCTTGTATCTAATAAGTAAATGAAACTATTACTAACAAAATCTTGCCGAATTCCCAATCATCTCGAGTACGATGTGACTTTGTAAAAGACGCGACGAAGAACGTATCTAATAGAATTTGAAGTTCTATAATTGATTAAAGTTTGATTTTATTCACCGTGCCGTAATTTATCAGGATAAAATCCATCTTCTTGTTTCAGTTCCTGACCACAGTGCTAACGGCGTGACTTCGATCAACAACAACAATGACCACGAAAGCACTCCTCCCCCGCCTCCCGAGCCAGAGAAATTGAGTGAGTTAATTTGCCAATCTTCGAATACGAGAAATAAATGTAATTTGGAGCGGAGAGAATGGCGAGGCTGAATGGAGAGTATATAGGTATGGGTAAAGTCTTCGATCGATCTCATCGAGAAATTTATCGTCGAATTGAGCAGTGATTCTACACTGCAAAGAGGAGAGAACGCTTATGCATTGATGTAACGAGGAAAACCAGTCCGATGCTGTCGAGCGTGTAATGCAACGTTGCTGACTCAATGAGTAAAGATGTCATGCATAGTACATCCGCGTGGTTCAAGGAAATTATGCCCGAGAGAAAGGAAGAGTGCACTTTGATATTACTCTGACAAGTGATATTCAGTAACTTATTTGAGCTTTCACTAATCTACTGCCAATAAGCTCTATGAAGCATTACCGAACTCCACAACGAAAGTGCATTAAACACATTTGAGTCAAATGAGCTTAAACGTCACGCACTATATGACCATCGTCGATTATTTTCAGTAGGGTATGAATTCCATTGTATGAAAAAATTGTTAAATTAGAATTAGTGACATTCGCGAATTTTCTGACAAAGAAATCATTAGCAATATGCATCTGTTCGCGAGGGATCCGGTCACAGTGATTTAAAAAAAATAAAATAAATTGAGTTCAATGTACGGAAAAAAATCGCGACATCACTATTGTCAACTGGTCGTACTCAATTTTCATAATTTTCCAACTGAAACTAAAACTGCAAAATTTTTCTGTATGTTTCAGGCATATTCGAGGAATTGTTGCTATCGTTTTCCATAAAGGCAAACTTACGGACGATTTGTGACAAGTCCGTAGGTAGTGACACGATAAGCACCATCCACGGTTTAAGAGCAATATCGATGGCCTGGGTGATACTTGGCCACACGTGCATCGTGGTGTTCAAATATTCGGACAACATGGAGTACCGCAAGATAGTGGAGAAGAGATTTCTCTTCCAGACGGTAACGAGCGGTGCTTTCAGCGTGGACACGTTCTTCTTCATGGGCGGCCTCCTCGTTTCCTTCCTCTACTTCAGGACCAACGCCAAAGGGGATTTGCACAGGCTGACACAAGGCACGCGAGGATTCCTCGCTGGCATGCTAAAATTCATAGGCTTCATATCTTATAGATTTTGTCGACTTACAACACCCTACATGTTCGTTCTTGGAGTTGTCGAGGTCTCGATGAAGTGGTTCAATGCCAATTCAGTTTTCGAACCGCCCACAGCTGATCACTACAACTGTCCGAATTACTGGTGGAGGAATCTGCTCTACATAAATACGCTTTTCCCCGTCGATGAAATGGTTAGCATGTGCACGATTTTTTTTTTTCTAATCGTTAAGAAATACCTTTTTCCGGCAGACGCTTTGACCAGTCGGTCCACTTGTCGTGATGAACATTGACGGTGAATTTTGAATTTCAGTGCATGCTTTGGAGTTGGTACGTCGCCGACGATACGCAGTTTTACGTCGTTGGTGCTATCATACTGATCGTAGCGACCAATCACGTCAAGATTGCTGCATTTTCGACTGCGATGTTACTCCTCAGTTCCTGGATAGTAACGGCTTACATCGCTTACACCAACAACCACATGCCAAGCTCGGACGATCCCCTCGCATTATTTGACAAAATTTACGACAAGCCTTGGACGAGGCTTGGTCCTTATTTGATTGGGATGTCCGTAGGGTATTTACTCTTCAAGACAAACTGCAAAATTACTATGTCCAAGGTTGGTCTTTGCTTTACACATATTTCACACCCACGCTGTTGTGGATTTGTCATCTTACGCGTAAAACGCTACTTGAAAAATATCGACATTCAAATAATGCCTTTCGTATTTCAGATGACGGTTACTGTGGGCTGGCTACTGTCAACAGCGTGTCTTCTCAGTTTACTCTACGGTTTGTACGAGACGGAATTGAGTCTTGCAACGGCAGCTGCTTACTCTTCCTTAAGCCACAGCGCATGGTCACTTGGACTAGCATGGATAGTCGTAGCGTGCAGCACAGGCTACGGAGGTCAGTTGACAGAATATATGAAAAATTATTTATAACTTCATGGCCTGAATCTATGCTCGCTTACAGAGACAAATTTTTAATCGATAATTGTTCAAATTGCACAATTATTCTGAAATTGGACAAAGATAAAGGAAACAAGACTTTGTTCAATTCTCAGATCTTTTTACAGAGATGGTAATAGACTCATTACTTCAAATCGTATTAACGACATTTTTAATTTTTCTTATTCAGGTTACGTCAACAGCATATTATCGGCGCCAATTCTGCACCCGTTTAGCAGAGTTACTTATTGTGCCTACCTTGTCCATCCTATCGTTATTCGACTAACAGCAATGAATCTAGACGCACCGTTTCATCTTGGGAAAGATACTGTGGTACGTAAACTCTGACGTAAATATAAAAGGGTATTAAATTCGCCTGGGTTGCATTGCACTCGGTTAAAACAAACGATTAACGTATGTAACTAACTTTTCAGTTGATAACATTCCTCGGGCAATTCGTGCTTTCGTATGCCTTGTCATTCGCGATTTCTTTGGCTTTCGAGGCTCCGGTTGTCACTATGCTGAAGATCCTGGCACCTAACAAGCGAAGAAGAATCCCACGAGTTCCTTGAATCCAAGAGTGTGTTTGATCATCGTTGAATTTTGGTGCAAAAGTGATATACGATAGTTGAGAAAATATGTGATACTCCATATTGTAATAGGAGTAACGAATGCAGTTGTATGAGAGTCAAGAGGGAAGCTTGTGTAGTTGTTTACTTCGATAAAAACCAATAGGCATAGTTTTATCATGCAGCTATTACCTATAGTCCATTTTTATCAATTGTTTAAGATATTTGTATGGAAGCATACGAGGATTTTTCGGCGAGCATTTGACGTGGGTACGAAACTATAAACGACTATATACTTGAAAATAACCAGACGTAAACTGTACCTTGGTACATTGTGGTACCTGAATCAAACACTTGCCAAGGAGTGTTTTGTTAGGATGAGATAATTAGAATTATTTCGAATGTAATTCTCTCAGACTCTCTCCGGATATCATCTCTTTTTTTTTTGTAAGTGAGATAATTTTCAAATATAAGTTATTTAAATTGTATCTAATACGCCCTAACGCGCTACGTCAATATATGTTAATATTGTACACCCCATTACCAATATGTACCGTATTCATTAGATTTGATCTTATTATACGGCCTAATTTTTAGATACGTTTTATCTGTAGCCTGTAAATAATAAAATACAATTTCTATATAAATCGAATCACCAATTTCACTTTTAATTAACCATCAATCTGTCACCTATACGTACTTCACCTCAATTCATCAAAAACAATAAGAACCCGACAAATTTCGAACAGTTAGACGATCGCGGGTGAAAAAACAGGTAATTCAGATTTCACGAAGCCGTCAGATAAAGCTCTTCTATCTTACCGACAGTCGTCGAGAGAGATGGCAATGAAATGCCAAAATTTGTTCCTTTCCCCTTCACGGGAAGTGGAACAGCTATAGATATAGGCGTATAATTTCGCCTCATTCTCCTCTGCCGCCTCGATCCCCGCCGCAAATATCGACAGAGAGAGAAAGGAGTACTCGCGGCATATATCTGTCCTTTAAATGTTTGCTTCAAACGGCTCATGAGAGCGCTCAGTCTATCTTTTATAAGTCTATGGTGCAAACATCGCAACTGACGTGCCGTTGTCCGTAGGAAATATTGTATGGTCGTATTTGGGCAGCGCTACAGACATTTTTCCGATATTATCAGGTAACCGTTAGTTTTTCTGGTAATACGACAAGAACATAACACCGTTTTAGCATTAGCCAACGAATGATTCAGCCACTCAGCACCCTGTTGAAAACGAGAGGAAGAGAATTCGCTTGGAATCCTGACGTCACGTCATGTCATATTCGTATCAATATTGTCTCATTCTTTTTTTCCAACTCGCTTTATAAGGTAATTGCGGTTACGCGTTTGGAATTACGTGCGTGAGTGTGTCGGTTCTTTAACGCATTCCACATTCTTCCGCCAATTTCGCATTTCGGAGTACGAAGTACGTACGAGTTCGACGGTCGTAACGTCGTTTTACATTGTTCACTGAATACCTAACCACGATCAGCTCGCGGCTATGCATATATGGAAATACGCCGGATATGTAATGGATAAGATATATTGTAATTGAATGTTTAATCAAAATTTTTCTCATCCAAACTTGATGCGTATGCGTATATCATTTCACAAATTGCACTGACTTTTGACAATGCATTAAACGGTGTTTAAAAGAAAGTGCTACAACGATTCTTTTCAGCTCACTTAGCTTTTTTTCCGACATTTTTTGTTGTTACTCCGAAATTGAATATCTTCAAATTTAGACACCGGTGGAAATTTGGGTTGGATTCGACTTGTACGTTTCCTACTTAGATAATATGTTACACGATCCGCTACTTCATCGATTTTGTTCAACTTTGAAAACACGTATTAAGGGTAAAAGTCTTGTGTTGATATAGGCTTTTAATCTACACCATATATGTTTTTTAGAGGTATTTCGATGAGTAAATTCTACAGCTTGCAGCTTATAAATATTCTAATCAACAGTCACGTATTTTAAGTATAATATATTGACAGAAAAGCATTACATCGATTGATATATGCCATAAAAATTTTTTCTGGCCACCAGTGGAAGATGCAGAAAAATTACATGGATTTAGAAATGTTTTACATGGAAAAACAATTATTAAATTAATAATAACAACGATAATAATCGATTTACAGAATTGACGTATAATTAATAAATATGGCGGAGCCTGCGCTATCAGGAGATAGTCTAATTCAACTTGAAGTACGTCTTTGCCAATATCTGTATGTCGGGAAAGAATACCCAAATTATCAACCAGGCAATTGGTTTTTTCACAATTATTATGAAGAAGGTCGCGTTCAGTCCATAAAAAAAATAGCCGAAACACAGAACCCATTGGTAGCAATCGACTTGATTAAAAAGGTACATAGTTTATATCTGTTAATCAATGTTTTTCTAATTATTTCTTAGACACAACGGGAATACTGATTATTGAGCTACATATGAATACTCGTTTATCTCTAGTCATTTTCCTTTTCAGGCTTTTGAAAGAAAACTGGTACAAAATTCAGAAACTTTGATATTTGCACTGGCAGTATGTGCCAGACAAACTGAGAACGAGAGTCTGCGCCACGCTGCCTACAATGCGATAAAAACAATTTGTACAACACCGCAACATTTCATTCTGTTCGTCAAGTTTGCTTCTCAAATAGCCAAGAGCGCACCGGAACCGAAACACGGTTGGGGTGCCGGATGGCGAAAAGCTGTAAATGAGTGGTACTTGTCCAAAGATGCACTTGATTTAGCGAAGTGTGTTACCGGATGCAAAGGCAGATATGGCTGGACTCACAAGGATATTGTGAAATTATCTCATCCCAAAACAGACGATATTGGTAATTTGAATCAATCCACACTATTCAGGTTCATTTATATTACAATTGAGTTTCATACTTGTTAGAATAGTGCCAACAGCTTTGGTCCTTTTGAGACTAAACAAGCAATAATCGAATGCTCTCAGTATCATGCATGAATAATTAATGTATCAACTTTGTATGTAAAACAGCAAAGAAGGCTGTTCTGAAGTACGTATTGTTCGGGTTGAAAGAAACGATAAAAGATTTTGGCGATAAACCGGAAGCTGCCGAAGTGATTGAGTATATTCAAAAAATTGAAAATTTTAAACATTGCGAAGATCAAGTATTGGCTGGCAGATTGCTAGAACTTCATAATCTTACATTGGATCATGTCCCTGGGCATTTACTGAAATCTGAAGAGGTAACTTTCGCAGACATTAATTTGGAATGTTAATAAAACTGGGAATAAAGTATTGACATGCCAATCGATATAATCAGGTATGGAATTCATTGATACCAACAATGAATATAACCATGCTGCTTCACAATCTCCAAAGAATGCACAACATTGGAATACTAGAACCAACTGGCGCGGCAGTCGATAAAGTAGTTGATGAAATCTGCAACCAAGAGAAGCTACTCAAGGAAAAGATTCACCCAGCTCTGGTTCTGATCACAATTAAGAATTACGAAAAATCTGGCCCGTATGTAATCTGATATGTTTTGTATGCTAGTCACAAATTTAACTAACAGATTTTTTGTAACCAATTTTTTTGTTCTCTATCAGAGCTTTATCGTACGAAAAACAGAAGGCCAGAAAAGCCAAAGCAAGATCAGTGATTCCACCGCCAAAACCTACAAGAAAAATTATTGAAGCTCTTTACAAAACACTTGGATATTCGTTTAATGTAAGTTGTATAATTCTGTCACATCATTGCTCATCAGGGAAACGCAGATTGATGCTTTATTATTATCTCCATCTTAGAGTCTGGCACCAACAGGTCTTCGATATATGATTACAATAGATATGAGCAAAGCTATGCAAGACAATTCTGCATGGCGGTGTGGAAATCTCAGCTCAGCAGAAGCAGGATGTCTGATAGCACTGTGCCTTCTTCGGAGTGAGAACAATGTAACAGTGGCAACTTTCAAAAATATTGGTGTTCATATTGTATATTTGAATAAAAATGCATCATTGGGACAAATTGTGAAGAAAATGAAGCAAATGCCAACAGGGGAGGTTAACTTGGAAAAGCCAATGATTTGGGCAGCTCAAAAAAGTGAAGAAATCGACGTATTTATAAACGTAGTCGACGTTGTTGACAAAAGATGTGGGAATGGAGCGAGAACTGACAACCCTAGGAAAGCTATCAAAGAGTATCGAAGCAAAATGGAGCTAAAAAATGCAAAGTAAGTGCTTGTCACACATGACATATAAAATTCTATCATTTCACCAATTTACTCATTTCTGACATTCATTATAGATTAGTAACCTGTGCGATGACAACTGCACAAATGGTACCTCATAGCGATGACGACAAAAACACTCTCACTATCTGTGGATTCGATGAGAATGTCCCAAAAATTATCGAAGCTTTTGCAAGGTCCCTGTTTTAATTTGCAACGATATCCTTCTAACCTAACCTTTTCTAACAGCCACAAATGTCTCAACACCAACCAAAGAGAAAAAAGGAAAAATACAATGTACATCAGGAACAAGAGACGTACGCAAATTGGCTATAATACATCAGTGTGTTACAAGTTATAAAATTACAAATCACCCTGGAGAATGAGAATGGCATTTAATCACGAGAGGTTAGTCAGTTGCATTTTGCAGCTGTTGGAAATGAAGTTATATTTTTCATCTTCCAATTCTTAATCTTTATCTGTCCTGCACATACAATACCTAACAATTTATTATTGCGACATTAGAAATACTTGTATAATTTTGTTCTTTCAAGGTCCAAAATTTTCTACGCACTTCATACTATCGATTTTAATTTGTGTCTGGAGTTTTCAAGGTTCTTAATTATCTTGTATACATTATTTGCTTATAGCTGGACAGAAACATTTGTGGCAGATAGCAGTAGAATCAAGAATTATTTTAGAAGTGATTCCGTGTTTTCTATTTCGTACAATATGAATGATAAAGAGTATCAATATGTGAAAAAGTTCGAAGATATATCTATGTAAAGATTATAATTAAAATGGGGAAAAAAAGATATTATCTGGAAAAAGTGAAGTTGGCCATGGTTTCAAATGATATGATAATCGGAGTAATTAATGCTGCATAGTTTAATGATAGAGAGACTAAATAATTACTACAACTGCCTAAGATATCTTTTACTTTAACGTAGAGTGTCGACAACCCACACAGACTGACCTTTTTGATAAAGCTCTGATTATTTATCGATTTATTAGCCGCATTTAGATCATTTTATGAATATATTATTCTAGATTTAATGTGACTCGGGTCGACACGGGAGAAATATATAAATCACGACTTAATTACCACTAATACGATAATACAAAAAAAATTAACAATTGTCGAGACATTTACCATACATGGAATTCGTTTCTCGAATAGAATTTGAATATCTCGTTGCTATTAAGAGCATCTTTATGGGAAAAACGTCAAAGTACATGAACACAAATGGCTTAATACATATTGGTCATATTGTGTTTCGCTGTAACGTCTACACCATTCTGTGTCATCGTGGTATGTTTCTTTAAAAGTCGAGCAAAAAAAAATATCAACGGGTCCTACTAAATTTTATCTATTTTATCTAAATTTACCATGACAAATTAGAAATCTATAAAGTTCTAACTTAGCACGTGATTAACAGTGGTGAAAAAAAATGGACACTCTCTATTTAACAAATATAATAGAAAAATAAAATATGCGTTATTTTGCACTGTGAATCTTTAACACTAAGTTGATACCACTATTAGATAATGATTTTATGTGATTACAATTAAGAATAAGGCGTGTATTCTTTTAAGAAGAAATTTTTTTTTTTTCTCCTTATGCTTAATGTCATTCTGCATATCGCATGTTGATGCATTTTTATTGTTGCTTTTTTTTTTATGAGTTCGAAACATTTTGATTTCAAGCTAGTAGTCAAACGCAGCAGAGTATTTAGGCTTACGATTGTACAGTATGCTTGATACGTATAATAATACTCAAAAATTATACATTGTAATAATAATTTTGCTTCAATTTGATCTTGGTTTTGGCTATGGGTTTGTGGTTTTTTGATATACTTTTAGTGTGTAATAACTAGGGCCTGGATTGATACGTGAATATATATTTTTTACTAAATCATTTTTATTTCTTATTTGGTTTTCTACATAAAGTAAGATGTTTGGAGCCAGAAAATGCAGTTTCTATTTTTTATATTTTTTTTCCCCCATATTTTAGGTTTTTTAAGTTTATATTATACGTACATGTTTTATAATTTGTAATACACATTTACCCAGGCTCTAGTAATAACTATTACGAATGCATAATGAATTAGAAATTCGCACACTCCCGGTTTACACCAGTTGATAGAAAATGTGAAAAAAAAGTGGAAAGAAAGAGAATAAATAAAGATGAAAAATTTTCTCTGTGATATGCATTTAACCCCAAAGAGTGTAAGCTTACAATTTTTAGTGTAATTTTTACTGTTATTTCATATTTGCCATATCCAAAGTAACGAGAAGTAAACACTGAATATCCCTTATACTTATATACTGTGATATAAAATCCACTGTTATTGTTGAAACTAGAAAAATGAATAAATAAATCGGGAGTGTGCTAAGCTACACCTAATTTGTTAATTAGTCTTAAATGATATAGTATAAACGATTTTATTGATAATCAATAAAAGCACGGGATAAAGCTTTGTTCAATAACGAATATTATATCGCTATCATTATTTTTTCAACTATCGAATTTAATGTATTAACTCATATTTTCCTTTTTTTACTCTGAAATTTTCTTCTCTATAAAATTGTCAATGTATAATATACAATATTTTTAGGTGATTTTACTTTTATTCTTCTCATAAAATCTGAATTTAGGTTAAAAGTAATATAATATTCGTCAGAAGAAAACAGTATTTTTTTATATTCCAAAATTTATGAATTTGGTGAGATCTATTTATTCACGTGCACTAAGTTACGTTGTGTTAAAATGAGGGTCCGTGTTTACAGCAAACGTGAAAACAGCATTAAAGAATAAAAAAATTGAAAAAAAAAAATCAATTAATGCGAAAAATGTGTATGATAAGAACGTACACTACAAATGATAATGGATGTTAGGTAGATTTCATAGAATCATGTATGAAATAATTAAGTATAAAGTCCGTTAAAAATTGGTATGTTTAATAGAACAACATTTCTGTAAAATGATAAAAGCAATTAATTTAAATCCTTGGCTATCTAACGAAATGTTATTTATCGCGTGCTATATTTTTTTGATAAAATAGTTAAAAATCTTAACGTAGATCCATGATCACCGCAAAAAAAAACGTTCCATGTGTTCGTACCAGGTGAAAAAATATCAACTATTTGCATTAAAAAAAAATTCCACTGTAGCGACCAAGTATATTAGAGTCAATTTATTTTCGTTAAACTTTTAAATAATATGAGGATTGAGTGAGTAATTTTTCACTATATATTGTGAGCGTTAATTCCAGTGTTAAATAGGTCATAATCGTCGAGTAATTATTGTGCCGATATAATTTTAATTAATTTCTTGGTATTTTCGATTTTTTTTAAAATTGAAAATTCCCATGATGCAACAACGTAGTCAATTGCTCAATGACGATTTGGATATGTTTTCATTTGAAAGTCCACGCACCATGCTTCAATGATTTCAACCATCACAATTACCGTAACTCGATCTTACGAATACAATCTGATATGTGCGATTCTTAATCATGATTATAGTTTGTTCAACTGTAATTGCATGAATTATGAACGGACTGTCGTTACATAATCAACGCTCATAGTAATTGCTGCAGTGGTATAGATTCGAAGCTGTTACATTGAATATTCATTCAACGTCAGATCGATTTCACGATAGTAGCTCATAGCCATATAACCCATGATAAAGCCTTGAAAATCTTAATAATCACTATAGGGGATATCAATATTTTGGTAAAGTGGCTACTGATAAACATAATTGGGTTCTTTGCGATCTTGTACGGCAATCCTAACGTTATTTTTATACCTGATTTGTATCTTATAACATGAAAAAAACGTTAAATATAAGTGATCATAAACAAGAATTAAATAATGCTTAGTACATTTGTTAGGAAAATGTTACCTACAAGTTCTCGGCAACAAGATTAGAATGTATTGTATTAAAATTATAAAAAAAATATACATACTATTTATACAAGCAAAAATGATCATTTTCAGCTTAGTACTTCATTCCCAACCCGTCAATCGATCCTTTCGGTGATCTATCCCTATTTTATGACCGTGCGAAAAAACACAAACTAAAAATAAACGACTGATATCTACACAGTTACACGGTCAAAAAACAAATTTTTCCCACAAATTACGACGTTGAAATAAATGTTAATTCAAACTTTTAAAGGGTCTGAACGTGAGTTGATTCAGTTCATGCCGATTTACGCTGCATTATTATAATCTGTGAAACAGAATATTCCGAATTGGCTAAATATCAAATTTGAACTGGTTACTATCGATCTAACGATGATCGAGATCGATGATAATAAATTGAAATAAAAAGCGCCACCGTTGCCGGGTACTTCGCAATTAGTGTTGCCAACTGAATTCGGGTAAAACAAAAAGAAATAAAAGAAACAGCTGTTACTTGACAGCTGGAACTATCTCCGATAAAAGTTGCTTTGTTATATTCAAATAAAACATATATTATGCAGACTATGAAAGACAGGATAATCTCTCGGTGAGTCAATACGAAGACAAACTTATTTGTCTGTCTGAAACAATACGTGATATTATATTATAGATAGTGATTTTTGAGTGCTCGACAGAGACACGCGACTACTTTAATGATTTGTACGAACGCCGTGTCAGTTTATATTGATCAAACAGTTAGTTGCCGTAAATCAAACGATAGGAAAAATCTGCGAGAAAAACAACATCAAAGTCTAACAAATATTCCGGTACTTCAACAAGATTTGACAAATTCAATAAGGCGTGTAACCTAACCTAGCCAATAAAAATGTCAAAATTGAATGCAAACTTAGCGTTTGTTGACAATATTATTTGGTAAGATAATTCGTAACCCGTTCTGACGAATCTTTCATAAGTTACAGATATTCCCTAAAACTTTAATCCGACTCAAACAGGTGAACGGTATCGTTAGGAAGAAGTGGAGAGAAATATGTTTTCCGCTTTTAAAAGGTTAGCCGGCAAGTCTGAGGGGCCTGGAAATGTGTCTCCCAGGCCGGCGCATCAGTCGATGCCGACAACGTTGCAAAGAAAGTTTGCCAAAGGTGTACAGTATAATAGTAAGTAATTTTATTCAAGGTATAAGAAGCGCGAGAATAGTTATCACAGATTTCATAGCATTGAAGATCGCAACCTGCATTCGCTCCGAATGATTCTTTAACTGTAATTTGTCATTCTCCCAAAGACAATTTCCAGAGCCGTTAGTCTGCGAACTAATATTTCCTAACATCTAACAGTTTCCTGAAGTCTGTATTATCTTGTAACTATGACCCGATATTTAATATGTTTGGAATTGTTAAAGGCATCGGAAAAGATCAGTGTTTGTGTCTTACGTTTTATCGTCAAATACAATGGAAATAAAAATGCTCAAAAATCTGTACCTGAGATGTTCTAACTTTGCATAATGATTCTCATTTGTTCTCTGTGCTTTTCATAAATTGCACACATTTTTCTGGCTTTTAGTGAAAATCATAATAAAGGGTGACAGAAATGTGGGAAAGACATGCCTGTTCCATAGACTGCAGGGTCAGAAATTTGTCGAAGAATATATACCGACCGAAGAAATACAAGTAGCTAGTATCCAGTGGAATTATAAAGCGACCGACGACATTGTCAAGGTGGAAGTTTGGGACGTTGTGGACCGTGGGAGGAGACGCCGGAAGTTGGACGGACTGAAAATGGACAATGCTCCTTCTGAGCACGTAATTGAGGAACCCGCGTTGGACGCCGAATTTTTAGACGTCTACAAAGGGACGAACGGAGTCATAGTCATGATGGATATCACAAAAACTTGGACGTTTGATTACGTTCAAAGAGAACTCCCTAAAATACCAAGCCACATTCCCGTCATTGTTTTAGGCAATCATTGCGACATGTCTCATCACAGAACCGTTACTCCTGATCATGTTACTTATTTTATCGACTCTCTCCAAGGAAGAACAGCTCAGGTAAATGCTTGATTCCTTAACAGATTTCATCGTGCACTAAAGTGGATTTTTTTCCACCATATAGCCTCAGAACAACATCAGAGTTTCGGTTTAGATCAAAATAAGTACAGTATCTGGGTTTATAGGTTTTTGTTTAAAAAAAAGAATGGAAGTTTCTAGTCATTTCTTTACTACACTTATAATAGTAGGGAAAGATATTGATGTAGCACTACATGCACACCTATCAAGAACCACTTTGAATTATATTTAAATTTTAGAACAAGTTCGATATTCATAGAATACTATTATACGTGATACATGGTAATATATCGGTTTTTTATTTCTATCAGGTGAGATACGCGGAGTCGTCAATGAGGAATGGTTTTGGACTAAAGTTATTGCACAAATTTTTCAATTTACCGTTTCTTCAATTGCAACGCGAGACATTATTGAAGCAATTAGATACGAACGAGGAAGAAACAAGGCTTACTGTCCAAGAGCTTGATCTATTCCAAGATGGAGATGATGCGGATTACAACAAATTTTTAGATAATTTAGTGAACAAAAGACGTGCTATTGCCGATTCTGTATCTGCATCTGTATTGACGCCAAATATAACTTCGTCTTTAAGCACACATCAAATATCACCCTCAAATAGTTCTGCAAGTTTAAATTCGGAAGTCAAGAGATCTTTATCAATGCCTGGTCCCATTGGCCCTATTGGCGGCGGTACACCCATACCAGTGAAAAACATTGATTTTAAGTTTCAACCAAAGAAAGAACACTCGCTGACGAGATTGGAAAATTCTGCAACTTCACAAAAGATATTACAAGCTGCGGCGACTTTACCAAATATCCAACCATTACCAAAAGTAGAAGTGACTAAAGTTGATGACTCTGCGGCCGATAATTTAGAAAGGAGAGATTCAACCCAAAGATCACAGTCGTTTATGTCTAAAATATTTGGCAAGAAGGATGAAGAAGTTGAAAAACCAGTGGAAACAAACATGACAAACTCAAATAATGCAATAACTAGTGTTGAGGATTTTGTACCAGATGATGGAATGCTCGATAGGTCGTTCTTGGATGACAATAGCCAAGCAACTCCACAAAAAGTACAACAAGCACAGGCCGACTCTGAGAGGTGAGTAAACAAAAAGTCTTCGATAGTTAATTCTTTACTCTTCGGTGGTTTTTAGTAAGTATCTATCTAAGATCTCAAGAATATTAATCTTCGAATACTTTTTAGTGATACTGAGACGGGAAATCCTCTTGTCGCGGGCTACGAAGATGATTTGTCATCTGCAGACGAAAATCCTTCACCTGTTCAACTAATACTTACTGAAAATCCATTAATCAAACAAAAACATAAACGAGATTCGTTGGCAGAGGCTGATACAAATACAGAGAAACATAGACAGATTGTAACAAAGCGGGACTCAGTTTCTTCTGTCGAGCCCGAATTACAGATAGTGAATGATTATGAAATCGGTGACTTGCACGAAATAAAGGCAGAGGCATTTGACACCTGGTTAGGCCAAGATTCTAAGTGGCGACAGAGTCCTGAAGGGGGAGAGGATGTCAGCAGTACAAGTACAAAAAAAGATAGGCTAGAATTAAGCGATAAGAGTTTAGACGTCAGCATGACCAGCTCAAACGTACACTTAGAACTACTGGATAACACAAGTATGCGACAAATGAGCTCAAATAACAGCAGCCCGGTTATGAAGGAGAAGAAGAAACTCAAAGAGAAGGTACTTATTGTACATATTTTTGAAACTTCAATTTTACTCAACTGAGATTGAATTCCTGACTGGCAATAAGTTTTTCCTATTAGAAGGTGTGCGAATTGGCCATAACATAATAGATAAGTAAAATAATCTGCTTTATGTATTTTAGAGTGAAGAGAAAGAGAAGAAAAAAAAGAAAAAATCCAAAGATAAAGAAAAAGACAGGGAGAAGTCGGATAAGTTGGAAAAAAGAAAGAAACGATCATTTAGACGTTCAAAAGATGGGAATAGAGAACACGACGAGTTGGAAGAGTTTTTGAACGGAGCGGCAACAAGGCCAGGAATAGATGCCGCTTACGAGGCTATATAGCCCTACGAGATGGTTAGAAGCTTAAGATGGCCACATCTGAAAACAACTTCAATATCTGGCATCTAAGAAAGAAAAGAAAAAACGTCTCGCTTCGTAACTTTGGTCCAGAATATAATGAATATATGAATAGATAAATTGAAGGGTAATAATAAATGCTTCTGAAATGAATATAACGCAAAATAGCTTTCGGACTTGGGAAAGATAAATAACTTGGTATAACAAAATTATTCGTACTTGAGCTTTAAAGGTCTGGCGCAATCTAATTCCTGATTGTGATATACATTATACCTAGCTATTTGAATAATGCAACGCTGTAAAGTCGTTCAATATGTCTAATGGTTGATCATTGCAGCATGCAATTTGTTCCTCAATAATCAAAAAATTATTAGCTATTAATCGATATCACATACAAGATCTCTCTTCCAACTTGAAACAAGTTTTGACAAATGAATCATAAGACTCTCATTCCATCTATCTGTGTACGTATGTGTCCGATATTGTAATAACGCTTAGAGTTCATGTTGAACGTCATTACGTGTAAAATACATTTGAATATTGAGTAATTTAGAAACGATTGTTTAGTGCGATTCTTTCTCGCCCTTAATTGTTGATAAAAATAGTGAGTTCTTTAATTGGCAACGTATTTTCCTTATTGATCAAATTGGTAAATTATAGAAAGATCTGATGTAGGTATAAAAAATGATCTTGACATACCGTAATTACGATGTTATTATTATTATTACGTTCGTTAATCTCTGTGAGTTGTATTTTTTTTTTTTCTAATGTAGTTACGATTTTTATTTGCGACGTTAAATCACTTTGTTGTTTATAGTCATTTATAATGTAACGTTGTACACTATTGTGTCATTACATACATTGAATATAATGTTAATAAATGTATATTCAAACGATAATTAAAAGTAAAAATTGATTCGCTCCCTTTTCGTACCCGTTCGCAAAGTTTTAGAGGCGATATCGCAGATCGGCAAAATTTTAATACGGCTCAATTCTGATGGTACTTACCACCAACGTGTTTTGCGGATAATTCCTGATGATCTTCGAAGAATACTGCGGCGAGTCCAGTACACATTTTTCCACCACACTAAACATCACTACGAAAAATAAATTCACAAAATAACCCACAACACAAACGCGACGAAACGCTAACGCAAGGTGCTGACAATTGAATGACGATATACGATTGGCGGAAGGCTAGCAGCACGGACGCAGATAGCAGCGCCACCTCGGCTCGTGTCAGAACTACAATCGGTAGTGGTTTGGCGCAGCATTTGAATTACGCAAAGTCAATAATGCCCCTTCGATGTTCTGTGGTTTTAGCAATGAACTGTACTGTCAATGCGGCAATGCTGTCTTGTAATAAAATAATTAAATCTCGTCTTGGGACGAAAATTGATTCTTTTTAATAAGACTATCAGCTCATGTTCATGATTTCAGTATTTTCTGTTTTTGTATGTTTAAAGGGATCCTCATATCTGACAAATATAATAATTTATTAAATATTAAAGATACGGCTTTCTCTCGATAAAATTAATATAAAGAATCTATTTTAGACAGCTCACCTCCGCAAGTTTATAGTATTTGATTAATATCTTTATAGATTATTATTTAGATTGAACTGCTGCAGGTTGCACGTGATTCTTTTTCCATCGTTGTGTTGTTACAACGTTGTTTATCCTCCATCTCAAATTAAAGATAAATTCGGGGCGAAATATATACAGAAAATTGTGCTGGAACGTTGAAACGTTCAATTAAATTGATACGAAGTTTTTACATTGTTAGTTGGCATGGTTCTGTGATCCTCCAAAATATATTTTTCTAATATTGCACTAAAGCTTTACAAGATTGCGATTACGTACAAGAATGAGACCTTGCAAATTCCAATAAATAATCGTTAATCAGGAGGCTAACATATTCAAATCAACAAATTGCCTTGCTTTAACTGGCAAGTGAAAGTTAGGTCAGATATAGTAGAGCCTAGATTATTCGAGCCCGCTTCATCGGGGTTCGCGATTATTCAAGTTTATTTTGGAATTAAATAAACGCGTGTTGTACGAGCTACGGCGACTTTTAGTCTCTATTACCTGAGCCTGTCATGGAAAAATATAATTGATACTTGTTATGACCTCAAAGGTTGTGCGTATATCTGCAGTACGTGTTAGTCGAGCTAGCTAGAGTGGGACCAGAATATTTCGAACAATGGAGATTCTACTGTATACACATCAGGACCCGGACCGGAAAAAATATAATGATTCTCAGTTCAATATCAACGCTGTCCCGAAGTGGAGGTTAAAAAGATATGGCATCGAATAGATTTTTCTTCAAATTATTATTGGTAAGAATATTTCAAGTAGCGCCTGTTGTATATTTCGCAATAAGTAAATTATAAACTATGGACAACAAGGGAAAATTTCGATATAATCTTCGGTCAACGTTAATATGACTGTGTGTAACCTATGTATTGTATGGTGAATGTAATCGATGGTTTACAAAGTTGATTAAAAGCGACCAGATGTGTTATGTAATTGGAAGTAAAACGGATTTTAAAGAGAGTTATTAGTACCCTTCCGAATAGTTTTCTGCGAATGGTTTGTTAATTGGAACGAAACATCGCCGGCATTTGAATCTTCCACTTAACTTTCAACTTTAAAGGCCGTCTCCAAAGCGTGCCAAAGGTCATGCGCAAGTGACGAGTGATGACGTTTTCTGCAGTTCAGCCAACAAAACGACGCGGAATTGTCGATAAAAACTTTTTGGACGCATGCTTGAATTAAATAATAAACGAGAACAAAAAAAAAAATTAAAAAAATGATCGAATGATATCTGCCATTAACGACTAACGCGTGAAACGTGGTATTCGACAGTATTCGAAAGGTCGTCGCGCAGCAGACGACATTTGTTTTTTGGAACTATAGAACAGTAAATAAGGTTTTTAAAACTTAAACAATAGAAAAGGAATTACACCGCTTGGCATAATTAACAGCACACAGGCTGAAAGTTTGGTGTACCGAACCGGTGGCATTGTTGGACGTTAATTCTTCCCGCCCTTGTGTTTGATAGTTAATAAATTATGTAAGCTGCTTATCATTATTTTTATTGCTACTCATTGTTTTCTCTACAACAAGCGCTAACACCCTGCAAATATCAAAATACAATTGAAGTGGAGAAGTTTAACCGTTACTGTACTTTAAAAAAATAACCTATCATCTCAATACCTTGTGCAAATATTTCATTTAACATTTTGTGTTGCATTTCTGTTTTTCTGCATTTTGACTAGGCGAAGGCAAATATTATGGTAATTTTTTCGTATTTATATTTTTGCACATTTTTACATTATATGAAAATCATAATGATACTTGCTTTTGTTGATGCTTCTTTCTTTTACAGATGCTGGCAAGAGTGGGTCTATTCAAAACAATTTACAGGTTTCAACCGTCAGTTGTTGCTCTTGCTCAAGTGAACGAGTCTCACAGCAAAGCGGCGATGGATAAATTCTCACTACCCGAACGTTTCATAGGAACAGAAAAATCAGTTTGGTAAATTTCGAATTGTGCTTTATTTCTTATCTCTAGTTATGTTTCCTCCAGAAATAAATAATTGTATTTTACTTAGGGTGGAATATATTCAACTAGCACTTAAACATAAGCCGCTAAACCTTGGACAAGGATTTCCCGATTTTCATGCACCAGAAAATGTAACCAAAGCTTTAGCTGCAAGCGCAACTTCAGAAAATCCATTATTGAATCAATATACCAGGG